>NC_034180.2:52954370-53001870 GCF_002021735.2 Oncorhynchus kisutch | reverse complement strand
GGCGGCAGGGTAGCGGCAGGGTAGCCTAGTGGTTAGAGCGTTGGACTAGTAACCGGAAGGTTGTGAGTTCAAACCCCCGAGCTGACAAGGTACAAATCTGTCGTTCTGCCCCCTGAACAAGGCAGTTAACCCACTGTTCCTAGGCTGTCATTGAAAATAAGAATTTGTTCTTAACTGACTTGCCTGGTTAAATAAAGATAAAATACATAATACGTAGACACCCAGTGGCATGTCGATTGAAAAAAAGTAAGGAGCCTAGACAGCTGCCCTGTGGAAGCAACCTGGTGATATCCTGATCTTTGACCCCAGGAAAACACACAGTCTTTTCCCCAGCTACAGATTTATTCCTCACCATCGAACTCTCTGTCACAATAGAATGATCCGGTCTCTGCCGTGTCTCAAAGCTGATTGCGAGGCCAGAGCCACAGAACTCACCCGAAAGAGGTCTGTTGAGACGCCGGCTGTGTGCAGGCCACAACAGCCAACGGGGCAAAGCTCTGATCCAGAGGAGCACGGCCCAGCAGGAAGGGGGACACGGTGGTCCAGGCTGTGCTCAGGCAGTTGATTGACTAGGACAGGGAGAGGTAGCTGAGAGGTACGTCCACAGCCATGGAGGGAAGACCCAAGACAGCTGGTACAGGGGCTCGAAGCGATTTTAAAAGTCTTAAGTCTGGACGCGGGGGAATAAGGTAGGCGCCCCGAGAACGATTCTTCTCCTTCTTTCTGATTCCGACACGCATCCATTTACGCTCACCTGGAGTCGAACAATGAGCGGCCATTTTCTGGTTGAAGATAGTAGAGGGGTGGTGGAAATGTATCATCGTCCAGGAAGGTCCTTTTATGGTCTTCTTGGATGTTTTCATAGGAAGCATTTAAAGATGTCGATAATCTCATAGAATCCTTATTCCATTCGAGGCGCTCGGTAAACATTTTTTTTATTTCTTCACGAAGAGTAATAATCCTTTCATTAGCTGCAAGTTCAAAACATTTTCCACAAATGAAGGCATCCATCTGACCTTCACCCGTGACAGTGTCTCTACCTCAGAACAGCAGCTCACTGTCTTTATCTCTGTCTCTCTCTCTCGCACACACACACACACACACACACACACACACACACACACACACACACACACACACACACACACACACACACACACACACACACACACACACACACACACACACACAGTACTGTACTCACATACTGGAGAGACTTGGGTCACTCTGTTTTCGTGAATATATAATCTGGGTCTATAATTGTTGAACATCCAAAACATCTTCAGAAAATAAATCTCAAGCACCAAGGAGATAAGATAGCATTTGTGTGTTACATAAATGACAAAAAATAATGACATAAAAATAATTTACATAAAAATAATTTACATAAAAACACTGCAATTTGATATACCAGGTATCAAGCAGAAATGGACTTGAAAAATAAAAATATTTTGGTGCCCATCAATATTACAAATTTACAGTATCATATTTATGCTCATATATATTATGTTAACTAATAGCAAAGATACGTGTTGGAATTGGCCTAATCAAGCCCAAATTAAATCTGTGTGACATGTTCCCCTTTGGATGTATCAGTTCAGAATGTCAGTGTACTAGCTAGTACACAGTGCAGGTGTTAATCATGACCAGAGGGACCACCTAAGGGCCAAATTAATCCCTGGTAGATTTAAAACAGCATCATTCTGTGGTTCTGTTGAGAACTGGCTAAATGTTTCACAACCTCATCCATGTTGAGGGAGCGTGTCCTCCTTGACATAACGCTGAGAATTCCGAGCTGACTTAACCTGTCTTCAACCATGGTTGTCCTCAGGTGGGTTTTAATCCGTTTTAGAGCTGAGAAGCTTCTCTCGCAAGAAGCACTGCTGACTGGTGTAACAACAGAAATCTTACAAAGTCGAAATAGCTCATGGAAGACCTCTTTAGAAGGTTCTAGAAACACAACAAAGTCAAGGAGAGGAGATGGTCTGTCCCTTCCACTTTTCTCTCTCCTATCAAGAAGCCGCTTGGTTTGATGAACCTCGTGTTTGAGGTCCTCTAAATCTGACTCAAAGGTCTGAGCAAAGGCAAACAGAGGCTCCTCATTCAAGAATGTTGTACTCTTTGGGTTGAGAGACTGGACCCCTTTGCATTATCTCGTAATTCTTCTTTGAAAAACTCCTCTGCTGCTCAGCGGTGAGACTGTCGAGCACCTGATTAAAGACAGCTCTTTGGGTTGAGAGACTGGACTCCTCTGCAGCTCAGCGGTGAGACTGTCAAGCACCTGATAAAAGACAGCTCTTTGGGTTGAGAGACTGGACTCCTCTGCAGCTCAGCTGTGAGACTGTCAAGCACCTGATTAAAGACAGCTCTATGGAAAACGCCTCTGCAGCTCAGCTGTGAGACTGTCAAGCACCTGATAAAAGACAGCTCTTTGGGTTGAGAGACTGGACTCCTCTGCAGCTCAGCTGTGAGACTGTCGAGCACCTGATAAAAGACAGCTCTTTGGAAGCTCTCACCATCCCTTTGGTCACTATGTTTCTGTCCTACAGGGCTCATCATCGATGAGTCGTGAAATCTTAAGCTTGTTTTAGCCTGTCTTTTACACACTGTTTTTACACTTATTTCACAGAGCTCTGCAATCTCTTCAACCTCTTTCCATAGTTCTCCATAGTAACCCTCACATCTGTAGTCCTGTAATGTGTCTGTAAGGGCACCTAGTAGATCCACAGTCCTTCCTGTAATGTGTCTAAGGGCACCTACTAGATCCACAGTCCTTCCTGTAATGTGTCTGTAAGGGCACCTACTAGATCCACAGTCCTTCCTGTAAGTGTCTGTAAGGGCACCTACTAGATCCACAGTCCTTCCTGTAATGTGTCTGTAAGGGCACCTACTAGATCCACAGTCCTTCCTGTAATGTGTCTGTAAGGGCACCTACTAGATCCACAGCCCTTCCTGTAATGTGTCTGTAAGGGCACCTACTTGCTCCACAGCCCTTCCTGTAATGTGTCTGTAAGGGCACCTACTAGATCCACAGCCCTTCCTGTAATGTGTCTGTAAGGGCACCTACTAGATCCACAGCCCTTCCTGTAATGTGTCTGTAAGGGCACCTACTAGATCCACAGCCCTTCCTGTAATGTGTCTGTAAGGGCACCTACTAGATCCACAGCCCTTCCTGTAATGTGTCTGTAAGGGCACATACTAGATCCACAGCCCTTCCTGTAACGTGTCTGTAAGGACACCTACTAGATCCACAGCCCTTCCTGTAATGTGTCTGTAAGGGCACATACTAGATCCTCAGCCCTTCCTGTAATGTGTCTGTAAGGGCACCTACTAGATCCATAGCCCTTCCTGTAATGTGTCTGTACGGGCACCTACTAGATCCACAGTCCTTCCTGTAATGTGTCTGTAAGGGCACCTACTAGATCCACAGACCTTCCTGTAATGTGTCTGTAAGTGCACATACTAGATCCACAGCCCTTCCTGTAATGTGTCTGTAAGGGCACCTACTAGATCCACAGACCTTCCTGTAATGTGTCTGTAAGGGCACCTACTAGATCCACAGACCTTCCTGTAATGTGTCTGTAAGGGCACATACTAGATCCACAGCCCTTCCTGTAATGTGTCTGTAAGGGCACCTACTTGATCCACAGTCCTTCCTGTAATGTGTCTGTAAGGGCACCTACTAGATCCACAGCCCTTCCTGTAATGTGTCTGTAAGGGTACCTACTTGATCCACAGTCCTTCCTGCTGTAATGTGTCTGTAAGGGCACATACTAGATCCACAGCCCTTCCTGTAATGTGTCTGTAAGGGTACCTACTTGATCCACAGTCCTTCCTGTAATGTGTCTGTAAGGGCACATACTAGATCCACAGCCCTTCCTATAATGTGTCTGTAAGGGCACATACTAGATCCACAGCCCTTCCTGTAATGTGTCTGTAAGGGCACCTACTTGATCCACAGTCCTTCATGTAATGTGTCTGTAAGGGCACCTAGTAGATCCACAGCCCCTCCTGTAATGTCTCTGTAAGGGCACCTACTAGATCCACAGCCCTTCCTGTAATGTGTCTGTAAGGGCACCTACTAGATCCACAGCCCTTCCTGTAATGTGTCTGTAAGGGCACCTACTAGATCCACAGCCCTTCCTGTAATGTGTCTGTAAGGGCACCTAGTAGATCCACAGCCCCTCCTGTGATGTGTCTGTAAGGGCACCTACTAGATCCACAGCCCTTCCTGTAATGTGTCTGTAAGGGCACCTACTAGATCCACAGCCCTTCCTGTAATGTGTCTGTAAGGGCACCTACTAGATCCACAGCCCTTCCTGTAATGTGTCTGTAAGGGCACCTACTAGATCCACAGCCCTTCCTGTAATGTGTCTGTAAGGACACCTACTAGATCCACAGCCCTTCCTGTAATGTGTCTGTAAGGACACCTACTAGATCCACAGCCCTTCCTGTAATGTGTCTGTAAGGACACCTACTAGATCCACAGCCCTTCCTGTAATGTGTCTGTAATGTGTCCTAGCTATCGCTAGGTCAAGAGAGCTTGATTGTCCCCCACATTTACGGCATGCCATGTATCTGCAGGCACACCTTACATCCGTAAGTCTCCGTAGTTCCCTGGGCTGCTGCTGTGGATACAGCTCTTACTGAACTGCAAGCCACTTGAGATGAACGTACGAGCCAGATACAAAGTTCTAAAAGTTCTGCAGGAGAGCAGAAAAAGTGAACTGCCTCAAGCTCTGATTTTACAGCATCGACGGATGCCAGGGCAGATGCCAGGGCAGATTATTTCTGTAGTCCAGGCCGTGTTTTTCAAGACAATCAATGATCATGTTTGTGAGACCTGCTGCATCAACGGGGATGGCCCCGTTGTAATAGTATCCTGGATGGCCCCGTTGTAATAGTGTCGGGGATGGCCCCGTTGTAATAGTACCGGGGATGGCCCCGTTGTAATAGTACTGGGGATTGCCCCGTTGTAATAGTATCGTGGATGGCCCCGTTGTAATAGTATCGGGGATGGCCCCGTTGTAATAGTACCGGGGATGGCCCCGTTGTAATAGTATCGGGGATGGCCCCGTTGTAATAGTACCGGGGATGGCCCCGTTGTAATAGTACCGGGGATTGCCCCGTTGTAATAGTATTGTGGATGGCCCCGTTGTAATAGTATCGGGGATGGCCCCGTTGTAATAGTATCGGGGATGGCCCCGTTGTAATAGTATCCGGGATGGCCCCGTTGTAATAGTATCGGGGATGGCCCCGTTGTAATAGTATCGGGGATGGCCCCGTTGTAATAGTACCGGGGATGGCCCCGTTGTAATAGTATCGGGGATGGCCCCGTTGTAATAGTACCGGGGATGGCCCCGTTGTAATAGTATCGGGGATGGCCCCGTTGAAATAGTACCGGGGATGGCCCCGTTGTAATAGTATCGGGGATGGCCCCGTTGTAATAGTATCGTGGATGGCCCCGTTGTAATAGTATCGGGGATGGCCCCGTTGTAATAGTATCGGGGATGGCCCCGTTGTAATAGTACCGCGGATGGCCCCATTGTAATAGTACCCGTGGATGGCCCCGTTGTAATAGTATCGGGGATGGCCCCGTTGTAATAGTATCGGGGATTGCCCCGTTGTAATAGTATCGTGGATGGCCCCGGTGTAATAGTATCGTGGATGGACCCGTTGTAATAGTATCGGGATGGCCCCGTTGTAATAGTATCGTGGATGGCCCCGTTGTAATAGTATCGTGGATGGCCCCGTTGTAATAGTATCGTGGATGGCCCGTTGTAATAGTATCGTGGATGGCCCCGTTGTAATAGTTTCGTGGATGGCCCCGTTGTAATAGTATCGGGGATGGCCCCGTTGTAATAGTATCGGGATGGCCCCGTTGTAATAGTATCGTGGATGGCCCCGTTGTAATAGTATCGGGGATGGCCCCGTTGTAATAGTATCGGGGATGGCCCCATTGTAATAGTATCGGGCTGGCCCCGTTGTAATAGTATCGGGGATGGCCCCGTTGTAATAGTATCGTGGATGGCCCCGTTGTAATAGTATCGGGGATGGCCCCGTTGTAATAGTATCGGGGATGGCCCCGTTGTAATAGTATCGGGGATGGCCCCGTTGTAATCGTATCGAGGATGGCCCCGTTGTAATAGTACCGGGGATGGCCCCGTTGTAATAGTATCGGGGATGGCCCCGTTGTAATAGTATGGTGGATGGCCCCGTTGTAATAGTATCGGGGATGGCCCCGTTGTAATAGTATCGGGGATGGCCCCGTTGTAATAGTATCGGGGATCCCCCGTTGTAATAGTATCGTGGATGGCCCCGTTGTAATAGTATCGTGGATGGCCCCGTTGTAATAGTATCGGGGATGGCCCCGTTGTAATAGTATCGTGGATGGCCCCGTTGTAATAGTATCGGGGATGGCCCCGTTGTAATAGTATCGGGGATCCCCCGTTGTAATAGTATCGTGGATGGCCCCGTTGTAATAGTATCGTGGATGGCCCCGTTGTAATAGTATCGTGGATGGCCCCGTTGTAATAGTATCGGGGATGGCCCCGTTGTAATAGTATCGTGGATGGCCCCGTTGTAATAGTATCGGGGATGGCCCCGTTGTAATAGTATCGTGGATGGCCCCGTTGTAATAGTATCGGGGATGGCCCCGTTGTAATAGTATCGGGCTGGCCCCGTTGTAATAGTATCGGGGATGGCCCCGTTGTAATAATATCGTGGATGGCCCCGTTGTAATAGTATCGTGGATGGCCCCGTTGTAATAGTATCGGGGATGGCCCCGTTGTAATAGTATCGTGGATGGCCCCGTTGTAATAGTATCGGGGATGGCCCCGTTGTAATAGTATCGGGGATCCCCCGTTGTAATAGTATCGTGGATGGCCCCGTTGTAATAGTATCGTGGATGGCCCCGTTGTAATAGTATCGTGGATGGCCCCGTTGTAATAGTATCGGGGATGGCCCTGTTGTAATAGTATCGTGGATGGCCCCGTTGTAATAGTATCGGGGATGGCCCCGTTGTAATAGTATCGTGGATGGCCCCGTTGTAATAGTATCGGGGATGGCCCCGTTGTAATAGTATCGGGCTGGCCCCGTTGTAATAGTATCGGGGATGGCCCCATTGTAATAATATCGGTGATGGCCCCGTTGTAATAGTATCGGGGATGGCCCCGTTGTAATAGTATCGGGGATGGCCCCATTGTAATAATATCGGTGATGGCCCCGTTGTAATAGTATCGGGGATGGCCCCGTTGTAATAGTACCTCACAACTAAAGACATTTGTTATTTTTCTTTTTCTTTAAAATCTTTGGTTTCACACTAAAAAGTAAGACCTCTACAACTTCCTCCTGGATTTGGTGGCTTGTGTGCTTAGCATTGCCATGTGCATTCATCTTTTTCTCTGTGAGAGGGTCATGCTTTGCTATTTCTTCTCCGATTGTCCAAAACAATTACCCTTTGTTGTGAAAGTCATCTGACTCTCTGCTCATCAGACTCTCTGCTCATCAGACTCTCTGCTCATCAGACTCTCGATGACCTCTCTGCTCATCAGACTCTCTACTCATCAGACTCTCTGCCTATCAGACTCTCTGCTCATCAGACTCTCGATGACCTCTCTGCTCATCAGACTCTCGATGACCTCTCTGCTCATCAGACACTCGATGACCTCTCTGCTCATCAGACTCTCTGCTCATCAGACTCTCGATGACCTCTCTGCTCATCAGACTCTCGGTGACCTCTCTGCTCATCAGACTCTCGATGACCTCTCTGCTCATCAGACTCTCTGCTCATCAGACTCTCGATGACCTCTCTGCTCATCAGACTCTCTGCTCATCAGACTCTCGAAGACCTCTCTGCTCATCAGACTCTCTGCTCATCAGACTCTGCTCATCGGACTCTCGATGACCTCTCTGCTCATCAGACTCTCTGCTCATCAGACTCTCGATGACCTCTCTGCTCATCAGACTCTCTGCTCATCAGACTCTCGATGACCCCTCTGCTCATCAGACTCTCGATGACCTCTCTGCTCATCAGACTCTCTGCTCATCAGACTCTCGATGACCTCTCTGCTCATCAGACTCTCGATGACCTCTCTGCTCATCAGACTCTCGATGACCTCTCTGCTCATCAGACTCTCTGCTCATCAGACTCTCGATGACCTCTCTGCTCATCAGACTCTCTGCTCATCAGACTCTCGATGACCTCTCTGCTCATCAGACTCTCGATGACCTCTCTGCTCATCAGACTCTCGATGACCTCTCTGCTCATCAGACTCTCTGCTCATCAGACTCTCGATGACCTCTCTGCTCATCAGACTCTCGATGACCCCTCTGCTCATCAGACTCTCGATGACCTCTCTGCTCATCAGACTCTCTGCTCATCAGACTCTCGATGACCTCTCTGCTCATCAGACTCTCGATGACCTCTCTGCTCATCAGACTCTCGATGACCTCTCTGCTCATCAGACTCTCTGCTCATCAGACTCTCGATGACCTCTCTGCTCATCAGACTCTCTGCTCATCAGACTCTCTGCTCATCAGACTCTCTGCTCATCAGACTCTCGATGACCTCTCTGCTCATCAGACTCTCTGCTCATCAGACTCTCTGCTCATCAGACTCTCGATGACCTCTCTGCTCATCAGACTCTCTGCTCATCAGACTCTCGATGACCTCTCTGCTCTATATTTTCAGTGGCAGTTAAAAGGAGCACATCTGTAATTGTTTAAATGTAAGTACAGTTTTCCTCCTCATTTATGACATCTAACGTTGATGAGTTGCTGTCAATAGCCCTTTTTATGCTGATTCCAAGCATACATAGCATTGATATGATGCTGTGCCTTTGAATGGAGCTTAAACCCACAACCTTTAAACAGCGCCTTTTCCCAGTTACAAAAACCTGACTGTGATGCGAAGGCAGATTCAGGTGTATTGGGCACAGAAAAATGCCTACGGGCGAAACAATAAGTTGAATCTTGACTTACATAATACTCAAGCCATGAATTGTCCTTTATACCAGGAGCTGTTGAAAGCCCTTTTTCCTGGTACCATGATGAGTTCTGGGAAATGTTTTCAAACACGGCTGTACAGGACCATGTTCTCTGGATCTAGAAACGTCTGAAATACATGTTAAATAATGTGTCATCTCTCTACGGAAACGTATAATTAAGGGATCCACAAGATTAGATACTAACAGCTGCGAACTAAAATGTGTAGTTTAAGGTATAGTCCTGGTGTAACGATCTTCTTCATCTGAGGAACAGGAAAGATCGGACCAAAACACAGCGTGGTAAGTGTCCATTTTAATTTAATAGAACTGAACACGAAATACAAAATAACAAAGTGAAACAACGAAAATCGAAACAATCCTGAAAGGTGACGCAACACCAAACAGGAAACAACTACCCACAAACACCAGGTGGGAAAAGGGCTGCCTAAGTATGGTTCTCAAATCAGAGACAACGATAGACAGCTGCCTCTGATTGGGAACCATACCAGATACATAGAAAAACAACATAGAACGCCCATCCCAACACACGCCCCGAACAAACCAAAATAGAGACGTAAAAAGGAACTAAGGTCAGGGTGTGACACCTGGCCTAACATTGGGTATAGTTTAAAGTATAGCCCTGGCCTACCGTTGGGTGTAGTGAAAGTATAGTCCTGGCCTACCATTGGGTCCTTATGGAACAGCACATCTGGTGCTTGATAGAGTTGGGAGGGGCTCCCATCACCTGGCAGCTCTGGCTCACTGTCTCGCTCAGAGCCAGAGGTCTCTGTGTCTTCAAATCAAATCAAATCAAATTTATTTATATAGCCCTTCGTACATCAGCTGATATCTCAAAGTGCTGTACGGAAACCCAGCCTAAAACCCCAAACAGCAAGCAATGCAGGTGTAGAAGCACGGTGGCTAGGAAAAACTCCCTAGAAAGGCCAAAACCTAGGAAGAAACCTAGAGAGGAACCAGGCTATGTGGGGTGGCAGTCCTCTTCTGGCTGTGCCTGGTGGAGATTATAACAGAACATGGCCAAGATGTTCAAATGTTCATAAATGACCAGCATGGTCCAATAATAATAAGGCAGAACAGTTGAAACTGGAGCAGCAGCACGGCCAGGTGGACTGGGGAAAGCAAGGAGTCTTCATGTCAGGTAGTCCTGAGGCATGGTCCTAGGGCTCAGGTCCTCCGAGAGAGAGAACGAAAGAGAGAAAGAGAGAATTAGAGAGAGCACACTTAAATTCACACAGGACACCGAATAGGACAGGAGGGGTACTCCAGATATAACAAACGGACCCTAGCCTCCCGACACATAAACTACTGCAGCATAAATACTGGAGGCTGAGACAGGAGGGGTCAGGAGACCCTTGATGCAGTTGGGAGGGGCGCGATGACATCACCTGGCAGCTCTGGCTCACTGTCTCTCTCAGAGCCAGAGGTCTCTGTCTTCCCTTGATAGAGTTGGGAGGGGCGCGATGACATCACCTGGCAGCTCTGGCTCACTGTCTCGCTCAGAGCCAGAGGCCTCTGTGTCTTCCCTTGATCTATTACATTAAAATAAAACAAGAACCATTACTGTATAATCACAATAAAAAATGCCACAGACATCAAAACAAGAACACACATGAATCAACAACCAACATTTTAAAGTGAGGCTTAAATCTGACAAAATCATCTGTCACAAAGCTGAAGCTCAACTTAAATTCTGAACTGGGCATGTGACTGACTGCCTGGTAGGTTCTCTGACCTGGTGGTAGACTGGGTCCTTGTGAAGTCTGACCACACTGACTCTGACTAGTCTCAGGTAGGGAGCTGCTCTGACCTGGTGGTGGTAGACTGGATCCTTGTGAAGTCTGACCACACTGACTCTCACTAGCCTCAGGTAGGGAACTGCTCTGACCTGGTGGTGGTAGACTGGATCCTTGTGAAGTCTGACCACACTGACTCTCACTAGCCTCAGGTTGGGAGCTGCTCTGACCTGGTGGTGGTAGACTGGGTCCTGACCACACTGACTCTGACTAGTCTCAGGTAGGGAGCTGCTCTGACCTGGTGGTGGTAGACTGGATCCTTGTGAAGTCTGACCACACTGACTCTCACTAGCCTCAGGTAGGGAACTGCTCTGACCTGGTGGTGGTAGACTGGATTCTTGTGAAGTCTGACCACACTGACTCTCACTAACCTCAGGTTAGGAGCTGCTCTGACCTGGTGGTGGTAGACTGGATCCTTGTGAAGTCTGACCACACTGACTCTCTCTAGCCTCAGGTTAGGAGCTGCTCTGACCTGGTGGTGGTAGACTGGATCCTTGTGAAGTCTGACCACACTGACTCTCTCTAGCCTCAGGTTAGGAGCTGCTCTGACCTGGTGGTGGTAGACTGGATCCTTGTCTGACCACACTGACTCTCACTAGCCTCAGGTTGGGAGCTGCTCTGACCTGGTGGTGGTAGACTGGATCCTTGTGAAGTCTGACCACACTGACTCTCACTAGCCTCAGGTTGGGAGCTGCTCTGACCTGGTGGTGGTAGACTGGATCCTTGTGAAGTCTGACCACACTGACTCTCACTAGCCTCAGGTAGGGAACTGCTCTGACCTGGTGGTGGTAGACTGGGTCCTGACCACACTGACTCTGACTAGTCTCAGGTAGGGAGCTGCTCTGACCTGGTGGTGGTAGACTGGATCCTTGTGAAGTCTGACCACACTGACTCTCACTAGCCTCAGGTTAGGAGCTGCTCTGACCTGGTGGTGGTAGACTGGATCCTTGTGAAGTCTGACCACACTGACTCTCACTAGCCTCAGGTTAGGAGCTGCTCTGACCTGGTGGTGGTAGACTGGATCCTTGTGAAGTCTGACCACACTGACTCTCACTAGCCTCAGGTTAGGAGCTGCTCTGACCTGGTGGTGGTAGACTGGATCCTTGTGAAGTCTGACCACACTGACTCTCACTAGCCTCAGGTTAGGAGCTGCTCTGACCTGGTGGTGATAGACTGGATCCTTGTGAAGTCTGACCACACTGACTCTCACTAGCCTCAGGTTAGGAGCTGCTCTGACCTGGTGGTGGTAGACTGGATCCTTGTGAAGTCTGACCACACTGACTCTCACTAGCCTCAGGTTAGGAGCTGCTCTGACCTGGTGGTGATAGACTGGATCCTTGTGAAGTCTGACCACACTGACTCTCACTAGCCTCAGGTAGGGAACTGCTCTGACCTGGTGGTGGTAGACTGGGTCCTGACCACACGGACTCTGACTAGTCTCAGGTAGGGAGCTGCTCTGACCTGGTGGTGGTAGACTGGATCCTTGTGAAGTCTGACCACACTGACTCTCACTAGCCTCAGGTTAGGAGCTGCTCTGACCTGGTGGTGGTAGACTGGATCCTTGTGAAGTCTGACCACACTGACTCTCACTAGCCTCAGGTTAGGAGCTGCTCTGACCTGGTGGTGGTAGACTGGATCCTTGTGAAGTCTGACCACACTGACTCTCACTAGCCTCAGGTTAGGAGCTGCTCTGACCTGGTGGTGGTAGACTGGATCCTTGTGAAGTCTGACCACACTGACTCTCACTAGCCTCAGGTTAGGAGCTGCTCTGACCTGGTGGTGATAGACTGGATCCTTGTGAAGTCTGACCACACTGACTCTCACTAGCCTCAGGTTAGGAGCTGCTCTGGGGTCCGGTGGTGATACAAGGTCTGATCTGATCTGCCTGTTTCTGCTTCTTTAAAAATAAGTTTATCTCTCCCTTTCTTGTCGTGTTTATTTGACACTATGAAAGAATAAGACAGTCTATGGCTACATCTAAGCATCCAATTACCCATATTTTAATCCAATCTCAATCTTAATTACAAATCCTCTATTTGTTAATGTTAGTCTAAACTGGGAACCGATCTCTCTTATCTGATTAACTGTCTGTTAATGGAACCAAAGGTCTAACGTTAACTTACACAGAGACTCAACTTTTGTAAAAGTTGTTCAGGAAACCTAAACCTGATGCTAAACCTTCAAACTTACTTTATATATGATGCTTTCGACCAATCGCGAAAAGAGCTCGTGGAGCTGTGGAAATACTCTCTCTTCTCCTTCTGTATCTTGCAACCAACGTTAACCTCCCCTTTAATGTCAGACAACCTCCCCTTTAATGTCAGATAACCTCCCCTTTAATGTCAGACAACCTCCCCTTTAATGTCAGACAACCTCCCCTTTAATGTCAGAAAACCTCCCCTTTAATGTCAGACAACCTCCCCTTTAATGTCAGACAACCTCCCCTTTAATGTCAGACAACCTCCCCTTTAATGTCAGACAACCTCCCCTTTAATGTCAGACAACCTCCTCATTAATGTCAGACAACCTCCCCTTTAATGTCAGATAACCTCCCCTTTAATGTCAGATAACCTCCCCTTTAATGTCAGATAACCTCCCCTTTAATGTCAGATAACCTCCCCTTTAATGTCAGATAACCTCCCCTTTAATGTCAGATAACCTCCCCTTTAATGTCAGTCAACCTCCCCTTTAATGTCAGATAACCTCCCCTTTAATGTCAGACAACCTCCCCTTTAATGTCAGACAACCTCCCCTTTAATGCCATAAAACCTCCCCTTTAATGTCAGACAACCTCCCCTTTAATGTCAGACAACCTCCCCTTTAATGTCAGACAACCTCCCCTTTAATGTCAGACAACCTCCCCTTTAATGTCAGACAACCTCCTCATTAGTGTCAGACAACCTCCCCTTTAATGTCAGATAACCTCCCCTTTAATGTCAGATAACCTCCTCTTTAATGTCAGATAACCTCCCCTTTAATGTCAGATAACCTCCCCTTTAATGTCAGATAACCTCCCCTTTAATGTCAGATAAACTCCCCGTTAATGTCAGATAACCTCCCCTTTAATGTCAGATAACCTCCCCTTTAATGTCAGATAAACTCCCCTTTAATGTCAGATAACCTATCCTTTCATGTCAGATAACCTATCCTTTCATGTCAGATAACCTCCCCTTTCATGTCAGATAACCTATCTTTTCATGTCAGATAACCTATCCTTTCATGTCAGATAACCTATCCTTTCATGTCAGATAACCTCCCCTTTAATGTCAGACAACCTCCCCTTTCATGTCAGATAACCTCCCCTTTAATGTCAGAAAGTCATGACCATCGTGCTTTTAGGGAAAGAGGATCATTGTGTACATGTATAGAACTGTGAGTTTGGTCCCCTTGCTTAGAGGGTCCTCCCCAGGACAATGTTTATGTAGAAGGACTGACAAGCTCAGTTCTGGGGACTTTTAAACAGGCCGTTAATACTCCAAAATGAATACATAACTAAAAACATGCTGACATCATCTAAAATATCATTTCCACCTCCATATTGGACCATTCATATAGCCTGGTATATCAGATGTGCTATCAGCAACAAGCATTATCACCTGCAGCTAAACTGATCTAGTAAGGTGGCATAATGATTATACAGACAGGCTAAAGCATGAGGTTTGTCCATCTGCATTTATCCCATTGGACACAACATCCCGGGAGTTATTATTATTCATTATTATTTCATTATCAATATGAATATTAAAAAATATGTATGTGAGAGCCAATGTCTAACCTGTTTGTGTTTGTATTTTCTCACCAACAGGACCATGATGCACGTGACAAGAGTTAAAGAGGGCTACAGTTGACCACTGATGGGTCACTGAAGGAGTATCTATCAGCTGATACATATTTAATCAGTTTGATGTTGTTTTTAAAAACTTTTTAAACGTTGTTTTTAAAACTTTTTAAATGTTTAACTATAGTGTAATCAGTTTGAACTAACTTCCTGTTATAATTATGGTGTATTTGTCTGTAATCAGTTCTACCTTACCACTTAACTTCCTGTTATAGTTATGGTGTATTTGTCTGTAATCAGTTCTACCTTACCACTTAACTTCCTGTTATAGTTATGGTGTATTTGTCTGTAATCAGTTCTACCTTACCACTTAACTTCCTGTTATAGTTATGGTGTATTTGTCTGTAATCAGTTCTACCTTACCACTTAACTTCCTGTTATAGTTATGGTGTATTTGTCTGTAATCAGTTCTACCTTGACCCTTAACCCTCCTGTTATCTTATGGATTGTGTACAACACAATCCACCTTAATGACCAAATGTTAATGATACTGCCACCAAAATCATATATTGCTTCCACCTAGTGGTTAAAAATGATACATGAGAAATAAAAGCCACCAAAATCATATATTGCTGCCACCTCCTGGTTAAAAGTGAGACATGTGGGCCTCCCGAGTGGCGCGGGGGTCTAAGGCACTACAGACCTGGGTTTTTCCCCGGACTGTGCCACAACCGGCCGTGGCCGGGAGTCCCATGTGACGGCCCAACATCGTCCGGGCTCATCGCGCCCTAGCCATTCCTTGTGGCGGGCCGGGTGCCTGCAGGTTGACCCCGGTCGCCAGTTGAACAGTGTTTCCTCCGACACATTCGTGCGGCTGGCTTCCGGGTTAAGCTGGCGGGTGTTAGGGAGCGCGGTTAGGTGGATCATGTTTCGGGGGGACGCATGACTTCACCTTCACCCCCCCCCCCCCTTTTAATTCATATTTCTTTACTGTTCACTGATTTAAGAAAGCAGAGAGGATATTTCAAGTACAGGGAAACATTTTCATTTGATATTTTGTATTTATTATCGATTCCCATTCAAGGCAGCAGCTACTCTTCCAGCAAGACTAATAAGGCAGTTATACATTGTAAAAAAACTGTACAATACATTCATAACAGATTTCACAACACATTAAGTGTGCACCCTTACTCTACTACCACATATTTTTTATTTATTTTACCTTTATTTAACCAGGCAAGTCAGTTAAGAACACATTCTTATTTTCAATGACGGCCTGGGAACAGTGGGGTTAACTGCCTGTTCAGGGGCAGAACGACAGATTTGTACCTTGTCAGCTCGGGGGTTTGAACTCACAACCTTCCGGTTACTAGTCCAACGCTCTAACCACTAGGCTACCCTGCCGCCCCTCTATTTGTATGCATGTGTATTACAAATATGATTTATAATACAAAATATTAATAATCACCAAAATAAATGATAAATATAAATATTAAATTGAGAGTACATCTAACTTCTAGATGTAGTGGTTCGTGACAACTGGTTGCTTAGCAACAGTGTTTGCCAACTTCAGTACCACATCACCGGCCTGAATTCTAATCAGGTACAAGTTGAGAAAATGGGCTACACTGGTCCTGTTTTTCCCCAAGACCCAGCTCAAATTTGTCCCGAATTTAAATAGCCAGTGGAACCCCCCCCCCCCCCCCCCTCCCCCAATATTTTCTATAAGTTATTGTGATCATCATTTTCCACCCTCCCGTCCCCTCCCATCTCACTCTCACATTTACTGTCTAAACAGATAGAAAAACGCTACAACAGGTAAACATTTAAATTGACCATGTCCATGGGGGATTAGCCAGAGAGCGAACGGATGCTAGCTAGCAAACCTTTCCTTCATGTTCTTACTTCCCAACAAAACAAAAGTAAAACTAGAATGCAGGAAAACAGGGACTATCAGTTAGCAGTCAAATCTTTTCTAAGTTCTTTGTGTAAATTTCAAGAAACTGTTGCAGTAGGGAATGTTGACCACTCTGTCCCAACTGCAGTATGGATTGTTGACCACTCTGTCCCAACTGCAGTATGGAATGTTGACCACTCTGTCCCAACTGCTGTATGGAATGTTGACCACTCTGTCCCAACTGCAGTATGGAATGTTGACCGCTCTGTCCCAACTGCAGTATGGAATGTTGACCACTCTGTCCCAACTGCAGTATGGAATGTTGACCACTCTGTCCCAACTGCTGTATGGAATGTTGACCACTCTGTCCCAACTGCAGTATGGAATGTTGTCCACTTTTTCCCAACTGCCATATGGAATGTTTACCACTCTGTCCCAACTGCCATATGGAATGTTGCCCACTCTGTCCCAACTGCTGTATGGAATGTTGACCACTCTGTCCCAACTGCAGTATGGATTGTTGACCACTCTTTCCCAACTGCAGTATGGAATGTTGACCACTCTGTCCCAACTGCAGTATGGAATGTTGACCACTCTGTCCCAACTGCTGTATGGAATGTTGACCACTCTGTCCCAACTGCTGTATGGAATGTTGACCACTCTGTCCCAACTGCAGTATGGAATGTTGACCACTCTGTCCCAACTGCTGTATGGAATGTTGACCACTCTGTCCCAACTGCAGTATGGAATGTTGACCACTCTGTCCCAACTGCCATATGGAATGTTGACCACTCTGTCCCAACTGCTGTATGGAATGTTGACCACTCTGTCCCAACTGCCATATGGAATGTTTACCACTCTGTCCCAACTGCCATATGGAATGTTTACCACTCTGTCCTAACTGCTGTATGGAATGTTGACCACTCTGTCCTAACTGCCATATGGAATGTTGACCACTCTGTCCTAACTGCTGTATGGAATGTTGACCACTCTGTCCCAACTGCAGTAGGGAATGTTTACCACTCTGTCCCAACTGCAGTAGGGAATGTTGACCACTCTGTCCCAACTGCAGTAGGGAATGTTGACCACTCTGTCCCAACTGCAGTAGGGAATGTTGGCTGCTCTGTCCTAACTGCAGTAGGGAATGTTGACTGCTCTGTCCCAACTGCCGTATGGAATGTTGACCGCTCTGTCCCATCTGCCATATGGAATGTTGACCACTCTGTCCCAACTGCTGTATGGAATGTTGACTGCTGCGTGTGTGAAACATTATTCCAACCAATGTTTTAGCTGGAACTGAAATGCCTACCTCCGTATTTAGCTACTGAAATTAAAATACAATTACTGCACACAATGTGTTAATTATGTTAATTGCTTAAAAGCTTTAAGGGAAAATATAATTGTCATATTTTCAGGGTCAAATTCAGGTGCAAAATCATTTTGGAATCATCTAGTTAGTCATGATGGAAACACCAACACAGCATTCATGGGACCAGAAGAAAATGTGCACTACAATAAACAGTGCAGTTAGAAAACACAGACAAACCATTATCATTAGAGGCCAACACACACAGCAAGCTACCAGATATCATTCATTAAACAACCAGTATTTAATTGTACTGCATTTTAACAGCAGTGAAATGTTGTAAGGGTATCCTGTATTGTTGTATATGTTAATCATACATGCTAGTAGCATAGAGCATTTCTCCTTTACCAAGATAATCCATCCACCTGACAGGTGTGGCATAATCAAGAAGCTGATTAAACAGCATGGTCATTACACAGGTGCACCTTGTGCTGGGGACAATAAAAGACCACTCTAAAATGTGCAGTTTGGTCACACAACGCAATGCCACAAATGTCTCAAATTTTGAGGGAGCGTGCAACTGGCGTGCCGTCTGCAGGAATGTCCACCAGAGCTGATGCCAGGGAAATTAATGTTAATTTCTCTACCATAAGCCACCTCCTCCAATGTCATTTTAGAGAATTTGGCAGTATGTCCAACCAGCCTCTACCGCAGACCACATGTATCCACGCCAGCCCAGGACCTGCACAGCCTGCTTCTTCACCTGCTGGATCGTCTGAGACCAGCCACCCAGACAGCTGATGAAACTGAGTATTTCTGTCTGTACTAATGCTGCTCTAATATCTCTATTGCTGGACATACCATTCTTAGTATATCTTGAGTAAATTCTTCCGGTTTACATACATGTAATTGCATCTTGATTACTGCTACTGTGCTATTTGGGTGTTAATCGGATTCGAACAAAACAAAAAAACATTTAAATTATTGTTGTACTTGTTTGACATTTTAATCACAGACATTAAAACCAGATATTACTGCATTGTTAGAAGCTAATGACCTGATGTTTCAGAACAGAACGAACTGCCTTAGTAATGACCTGATGTTTCAGAACAGAACGAACTGCCTTAGTAATGACCTGTTCTGTTCTGTTCTGAAGCATCAGGTCATTACTAAGGCAGTTCGTTCTGTTCTGAAGCATCAGGTCATTACTAAGGCAGTTCATTCTGTTCTGAAGCATCAGGTCATTACTAAGGCAGTTCGTTCTGTTCTGAAGCATCAGGTCATTACTAAGGCAGTTCATTCTGTTCTGAAGCATCAGGTCATTACTAAGGCAGTTCATTCTGTTCTGAAGCATCAGGTCATTACTAAGGCAGTTCGTTCTGTTCTGAAGCATCAGGTCATTACTAAGGCAGTTCATTCTGTTCTGAAGCATCAGGTCATTACTAAGGCAGTTCGTTCTGTTCTGAAGCATCAGGTCATTACTAAGGCAGTTCGTTCTGTTCTGAAGCATCAGGTCATTACTAAGGCAGTTCGTTCTGTTCTGAAGCATCAGGTCATTACTAAGGCAGTTTGTTCTGTTCTGAAGCATCAGGTCATTACTAAGGCAGTTTGTTATGTTCTGAAGCATCAGGTCATTACTAAGGCAGTTTGTTCTGTTCTGTTCTGAAACATCAGGTCATTACTAAGGCAGTTTGTTATGTTCTGAAGCATCAGGTCATTACTAAGGCAGTTCGTTCTGTTCTGAAGCATCAGGTCATTACTAAGGCAGTTTGTTCTGTTCTGTTCTGAAACATCAGGTCATTACTAAGGCAGTTAGTTCTGTTCTGTTCTGAAACATCAGGTCATTACTAAGGCAGTTAGTTCTGTTCTGAAGCATCAGGTCATTACTAAGGCAGTTCATTCTGTTTTGAAACATCAGGTCATTACTAAGGCAGTTAGTTCTGTTCTGTTCTGAAACATCAGGTCATTACTAAGGCAGTTAGTTCTGTTCTGAAGCATCAGGTCATTACTAAGGCAGTTCATTCTGCTCTGAAGCATCAGGCCATTACTAAGGCAGTTAGCTTCATCAGAGGCACAGCAGAGGTATATTGTGATACTATGTCAGTGTGTACTGTGGCAAAGTAGGAATAAGTCTTAAGCAATTATAGCAATTTTTCTTTATTTTCTTTTCTTTATTTTTTTATCAGGTGAAGAAGAAAAAACTTTTTTTGTTCTGTATAATAAAATATGTTTACTTTATTCATTTTCTGAAGAAAAACAATAACAAGAACGAAATACATTTCTCCCCCTCTTTGTAAACCTGGAGAGATTTGCTGCATTGCTGCACAGGAAGCAAGTGCAACTGAGGCAGAGTGTGAGGGAGGGAGTGGGGAAGGAAGGAAGGAAGGAAGGAAGGAAAGAAGGAAGGAAAGAAGGAAGCAAGAAGGAAGGAAGGAAAGAAAAAAGAAGGAAAGAAGGAAGGAAGGAAGGAAAGAAGGAAGGAAGGAAAGAAGAAAGGAAAGAAGGAAGGAAGGAAGCAAGGAAGGAAGGAAGGAAGGAAGGAAGGAAGGAAGGAAGGAAGGAAGGAAGGAAGGAAGGAAGGAAGGAAGGAAGGAAGGAAGGAAGGAAGGAAGGAAGGAAGGAAGGAAGGAAGGAAGGAAGGAAGGAAGGAAGGAAGGAAGGGAGGGGCTTTCTCCGGGGTGAAGTTTTCCCTAGGTACATAATCTAGAATCAGCGTCCCCTCTCCCAGTCCTAACCTTAACCCTTAGCGGGGAAAATGCTAAACTGACCCAAGATCAGCGTCTAGGGGCAAATTCAATGTAGTGTGAAAGAGGAGAAAGTGGCAGACAGGATGACAATGGCATATAATATAAGGCCAGCAACATAGAAACATGTTTTGAGTGTTGTAGAGCAGAGCTAGCCTGATGCCATATCTATCTGTTCTGTTTTGAGCGCTGTAGAGCAGAGCTAGCCTGATGCCATATCTATCTGTTCTGTTTTGAGTGTTGTAGAGCAGAGCTAGCCTGATGCCATATCTATCTGTTCTGTTTTGAGCGCTGTAGAGCAGAGCTAGCCTGATGCCATATCTATCTGTTCTGTTTTGAGTGTTGTAGAGCAGAGCTAGCCTGATGCCATATCTATCTGTTCTGTTTTGAGTGTTGTAGAGCAGAGCTAGCCTGATGCCATATCTATCTGTTCTGTTTTGAGCGCTGTAGAGCAGAGCTAGCCTGATGCCATATCTATCTGTTCTGTTTTGAGTGTTGTAGAGCAGAGCTTGCCTGATGCCAGATCTGTCTTGTGATGTTTTGGCAAACTGGCGTGACAACGATGAGTGACGGTATGGTAAGATATCACCAACAGATCTGGGACCCAGACTAGAGCAGGGCTGTAGTGATGGCCCAGTGAGAACAAGATGTTGATGTCTTTTCAATCAAAAATACATATTTTTTTTAAACATATTTTTACCAAAAATTACATATTTTCAACCAGAAATATGTATTTTTGACGTCTTTTCAAACAAAAGGACGTTTTGTCAACGTCTTGTGCTCACTGGGAGGGCAGTAGGAGGGTCTTGTGGGCGGTGGAGTGAGCAGGTAGACTGGTGAGTGACCTCATAGGACATAACCTCCCAGGTAGGGGTCAAAGGTCACTCAGAGGTCACTCTCTCCGTAGAGTGCGGTGGAGAAGGACATGTAGTCCAGGGCGCCGGGGACAGCGTCGGTGCCGGAGTAGGGCGCCATGCGGGCGATGCAGTACTCTGCCTGATCAGGAGGCAACTCACGACGAAGCTCATCAGCCATGATGAAGTTCTGGTGTAGGAAGAGAGAAGGGAAGAATAGTTTCATTTAGTAAATATGGATTTAATGTTTAATGTTTACGTCTGTATTCACTGTATAGCCCTGCCAGATGACTGTAGTTCTGCTGTTGACTCTATAGCCCTGCCAGATGACTGTAGTTCTGCTGTTGACTGTATAGCCCTGCCAGATGACTGTAGTTCTGCTGTTGACTGTATAGCCCTGCCAGATGACTGTAGTTCTGCTGTTGACTGTATAGCCCTGCCAGATGACTGTAGTTCTGCTGTTGACTGTATAGCCCTGCCAGATGACTGTAGTTCTGCTGTTGACTGTATAGCCCTGCCAGATGATTGTAGTTCTGCTGTTGACTCTATAGCCCTGCCAGATGATTGTAGTTCTGCTGTTGACTCTATAGCCCTGCCAGATGACTGTAGTTCTGCTGTTGACTCTATAGCCCTGCCAGATGACTGTAGTTCTGCTGTTGACTCTATAGCCCTGCCAGATGATTGTAGTTCTGCTGTTGACTCTATAGCCCTGCCAGATGACTGTAGTTCTGCTGTTGACTCTATAGCCCTGCCAGATGACTGTAGTTCTGCTGTTGACTCTATAGCCCTGCCAGATGATTGTAGTTCTGTTTTCTATCCAAATTGGATAAAAACTAAGGTCATAGTATTTCCCATTGGTTTTCTATGGGAAGCCCTATTTAATAGGAACCTGGTTGCAATTCCTATGGCTTCCACTAGATGTCAACAGTCTTTAGAAATTGGTTGATGTTTTTCTTTTGAGAAATGAAGAAGTACGGCTGTTCTTTGTGAGTGTCACTCCAGATGGATTCTACTGTTTGGTACGCGTGAACTGGAGCGCCCTTCACGTTGTTTTTATCCGGCATTGAACACAGTATATTCCGTCTTCAATTTGATCGATTATTTACGTTTTAGGATACCTTAGGTTGGATTAGGAACGTTGTTTGAAATGTTTGGATCAGGTTTACAGGTAACTTATTAGATACTTTGTAGTCATGTTGGGCGAGTTGGAACCAGTGTATTTCTGAATCAAACGCGCCAAATAAATTGACATTTTGGGGATATAAAGAAGGACATCAGCGAACAAAAGGACCATTTGTGATGTTTCTGGGACATTTTGGAGTACCAACAGAAGAAGATTTTCAAAGGTAAGGCATTTATTATATTGTTATTTCTGACTTTTGTGTCGCCACCTGCCTGGTTGAAAATTATTTTAATGTGTTTGTATGCGGGGGGCGCTGTCCTCAGATAATCGCATGGTCTGCTTTCGCCGTAAAGCCTTTTTGAAATCTGACACTGCGGCTGGATTAACAAGATGTTAAGCTTTATTTTTTATATATTGCAGTTATATTTTACAGTTATGTTGAATGTTGATATTTCAAGATTATTTTATAATTTGGCGCTCTGCTATTTCACTGGATGTTGTCAAATTGTTCCCGCAGGATTGGCGCGGGAAGGGATCACTAACAGGTTAACTGATTGACTGATTGATTGATTAACTCATTGATTGACGGATTACTTGATTGACTGATTGATTAACCAATTAACTGATTGATTGACTGATTGATTAACCGATTCATTTATTGATTAACTGATTGATTGACTGAATAACTGATTGATTGACTGATTAACTGATTGATTAACTGATTAACTGATTGATTGACTGATTGATTAACTGATTGATTAACTGATTAACGGATAGATTAACTGATTGATTGATTGACTGATTGGTTGATTAACTGATTGATTGATTGACTGATTGGTTGACTGATTGGTTGATTAACTGATTGATTAACTGATTAACAGATTGATTAACTGATTGATTGACTGATTGGTTGATTAACTGATTGATTAACTGATTAACAGATTGATTAACTGATTGACTGATTGGTTGATTAACTGATTGATTGATTGACTGATTGGTTGATTAACTGATTGTTTTGATTGTTTGATTGCTTGATTCATTGTATAATTGCTAAATGTATATGATTACCTTGTCCCCAGCCAGGACCTTGAAGGAGGCCATGACCTGGTCAGCGGTGTCAGTATCGGCTGTCTCTCGGGACATGAAATCAATAAAGGCCTGGAACGTGACCACGCCCACCCGGTTGGGATCCACGATGCTCATGATGCGAGAGAACTCCGCTTCACCCTATTGGACAGAAACCATAAACACTATCACCAAGGAGACCATCACCAGAGCAACAAGCAAATACACTGCAAGCATCACATCACATACTGCAGTTAGCAGATGGAGCTTTCACATAAAGGTGATATATAGACTGTGTTCCAAATGGCATACCAGTCCCTATAATATAGTGGACTACTTTTAACCAGGTCCCAGGCTATGACGTAAACAAACTATACTTTTTAGACTGTAAATGAGAGACAAGACATATTTTCTCATTAAGAGATCAATCTGATCGTGATTGGTGGACCGTTTTTGTTTTATAAATGAATGTGGACTGATCTTGAAGAGACAAGTGTACATTTGTTGCCTTTCCACAAATGGCTACAAGGCAGACAGACACATATTGATACATTCATAGGTTCATAGGCACACATAGGAGGGTACTTGACAGAGGGCGAGATGGAACGGGTGGTTTGGCTTTACCATGTTGTAACCGAGGGAGATAAGGCAGGTTTTGAAGTCTTCCGCTTCCATCATCCCTGTTTTCTTCTACAGGTACCAGCCAGGGACAAACAGTACGAAGGAGGAACAGATTGAAAGGTGGAAGAGGAAATATGGGGGGGGGGGGATAAAGTAGGGGAGGGATGTCACAGGTACCCAGGTGGACATTAAGATGGGGGTGGACAGGAGAAGAAGAAGAAGAAGAAGAAGAAGAAGAAGAAGAAGAAGAATTGAGGTAGAGGGGGAAGGAGGTGGGTACAGGGAATAAATTGAGGTAGAAGGGGGATAGAGGTGGGTACAGGGAATAAATTGAGGTAGAAGGGGGATGGAGGTGGGTACAGGGAATAAATTGAGGTAGAAGGGGGATAGAGGTGGGTACAGGGAATAAATTGAGGTAGAAGGGGGGATGGAGGTGGGTACAGAGAATAAATTGAGGTAGAGGGGGGATGGAGGTGGGTACAGGGAATACATTGAGGTAGAAGGGGGATGGAGGTGGGTACAGGGAATAAATTGAGGTAGAGGGGGGATGGAGGTGGGTACAGGGAATACATTGAGGTAGAAGGGGGATGGAGGTGGGTACAGGGAATACATTGAGGTAGAAGGGGGGATGGAGGTGGGTACAGGGAATACATTGAGGTAGAAGGGGGATGGAGGTGGGTACAGGGAATACATTGAGGTAGAAGGGGGATGGAGGTGGGTACAGGGAATACATTGAGGTAGAAGGGGGATGGAGGTGGGTACAGGGAATACATTGAGGTAGAAGGGGGATGGAGGTGGGTACAGGGAATACATTGAGGTAGAAGGGGGGATGGAGGTGGGTACAGGGAATACATTGAGGTAGAAGGGGGGACGGAGGTGGGTACAGGGAATAAATTGAGGTAGAAGGGGGACGGAGGTGGGTACAGGGAATAAATTGAGGTAGAAGGGGGATGGAGGTGGGTACAGGGAATAAATTGAGGTAGAGGGGGGATGGAGGTGGGTACAGGGAATAAATTGAGGTAGAAGGGGGATGGAGGTGGGTACAGGGAATACATTGAGGTAGAGGGGGGATGGAGGTGGGTACAGGGAATACATTGAGGTAGAAGGGGGATGGAGGTGGGTACAGGGAATACATTGAGGTAGAAGGGGGATGGAGGTGGGTACAGGGAATACATTGAGGTAGAGGGGGGATGGAGGTGGGTACAGGGAATACATTGAGGTAGAAGGGGGGATGGAGGTGGGTACAGGGAATACATTGAGGTAGAAGGGGGATGGAGGTGGGTACAGGGAATACATTGAGGTAGAAGGGGGATGGAGGTGGGTACAGGGAATACATTGAGGTAGAAGGGGGATGGAGGTGGGTACAGGGAATACATTGAGGTAGAGGGGGGATGGAGGTGGGTACAGGGAATACATTGAGGTAGAAGGGGGATGGAGGTGGGTACAGGGAATACATTGAGGTAGAAGGGGGATGGAGGTGGGTACAGGGAATACATTGAGGTAGAAGGGGGATGGAGGTGGGTACAGGGAATACATTGAGGTAGAAGGGGGACGGAGGTGGGTACAGGGAATACATTGAGGTAGAAGGGGGATGGAGGTGGGTACAGGGAATACATTGAGGTAGAAGGGGGATGGAGGTGGGTACAGGGAATACATTGAGGTAGAAGGGGGATGGAGGTGGGTACAGGGAATACATTGAGGTAGAAGGGGGATGGAGGTGGGTACAGGGAATACATTGAGGTAGAAGGGGGATGGAGGTGGGTACAGGGAATACATTGAGGTAGAAGGGGGATGGAGGTGGGTACAGGGAATACATTGAGGTAGAAGGGGGATGGAGGTGGGTACAGGGAATACATTGAGGTAGAAGGGGGATGGAGGTGGGTACAGGGAATACATTGAGGTAGAAGGGGGATGGAGGTGGGTACAGGGAATACATTGAGGTAGAAGGGGGATGGAGGTGGGGTACAGGGAATAAATTGAGGTAGAAGGGGGATGGAGGTGGGTACAGGGAATAAATTGAGGTAGAAGGGGGATGGAGGTGGGTACAGGGAATACATTGAGGTAGAAGGGGGATGGAGGTGGGTACAGGGAATAAATTGAGGTAGAAGGGGGATGGAGGTGGGTACAGGGAATACATTGAGGTAGAAGGGGGATGGAGGTGGGTACAGGGAATACATTGAGGTAGAAGGGGGATGGAGGTGGGTACAGGGAATAAATTGAGGTAGAAGGGGGATGGAGGTGGGTACAGGGAATACATTGAGGTAGAGGGGGGATGGAGGTGGGTACAGGGAATACATTGAGGTAGAGGGGAGATGGAAGGGAATAAAAGGTACGAAACAAAGAGAACAAAATGACATCGTTAACCTCAGGCCCCTGCAGTGTGGAGCTGTGTTCAGTACCTGTGCATCGTTGGCGATATCGAAGCCCAGACTGATCAGGCAGGCCTTGAACTCCTCAGCCCCCAGAGTGCCCGAGTGGTCCTGGGGTGTCAGGTGTGGTAGGGGGGCAGGTGTGAAGGGTCAGATGTGCCAGGTGTGAAGAGCCAGGTAGGAGCCCAGGCCAGGTGTGCCAGGTGTGCCAGGTGTGAAACGCCAGGTACAGGGCAAGGCCAGGTATACCAGGTGTGAAGGGCCATGTGGAGGTGTGCCAGGTATCAGGTGAAGCCACAGTTCATGCAGCACAGCACACATGGAACAAGTGTGTCAGGGGGGTGTCAGAGGGGTTGTCAGGGGGGTGTCAGTGAAAGGGTTGGGTGAAGTAGACAGGAGGGGTAGGTTAGATAGGAGAGGGTAGGGGTGTGTCATGCAGAAAGAGATGTGGGGTGTTGGATTGACAAGGGGTTGCATATAGGGGTGGATGGATGATAAGGGGTTGGATATAGGGGTGGATGGGTGATAAGGGGTTGGGGATAGGGGTGGATGGATGGATGATAAGGGGTTGGGGATAGGGGTGGATGGATGATAAGGGGTTGGGGATAAGGGTGGATGGATGATAAGGGTGGATGGATGATAAGGGGTTGGGGATAGGGGTGGATGGACGATAAGGGGTTGGATATAGGGGTGGATGGATGATAAGGGGTTGGGATAGGGGAGGATGGATGATAAGGGGTTGGAGATAGGTGTGGATGGACGATAAGGGGTTGGATATAGGGGTGGATGGATGATAAGGGGTTGGGATAGGGGAGGATGGATGATAAGGGGTTGGATATAGGTGTGGATGGATGATAAGGGGTTGGGTATAGGGGTGGATGGATGATAAGGGGTTGGGGATAGGGATGGATGGATGATAAGGGGTTAGGGATAGGGGTGGATGGATGATAAGGGGTTGGGGATAGGGGTGGATGGATGGATGGATGATAAGGGGTTAGGGGTGGATGGATGGATGATAAGGGGTTAGGGGTGGATGGATGATAAGGGTTTGGGGATAGGGGTGGATGGATGATAAGGGGTTGGGGATAGGGGTGGATGGATGATAAGGGGTTGGGGATAGGGATGGATGGATGATAAGGGGTTAGGGGTGGATGGATGATAAGGGGTTGGGGATAGGGGTGGATGGATGATAAGGGGTTGGGGATAGGGGTGGATGGATGATAAGGCGTTGGGGATAGGGGCGGATGGATGAAAAAGGGTTGGGGATAGGGGCGGATGGATGATAAGGGGTTGGGGATAGGGGTGGATGGATGGATGGATGATAAGGGGTTGGATATAGGGGTGGATGGATGATAAGGGGTTGGATATAGGTGTGGATGGATGATAAGGTGTTGGGGATAGGGGTGGATGGATGATAAGGGGTTGGGGTGGATGGATGATAAGAGGTTGGGTATAGGGGTGGATGGATGATAAGGGGTTGGGGATAGGGGTGGATGGATGGATGATAAGGGGTTGGGGATAGGGGTGGATGGATGATAAGGGGTGAGGGATAGGTGTGGATGGTTGATAAGGGGTTGGGTATAGGGGTGGATGGATGATAAGGGGTTGGATATAGGTGTGGATGGATGATACGGGGTTGGGGATAGGGGTGGATGGATGGATGATAAGGGGTTGGGGATAGGGGAGGATGGATGGATGATAAGGGGTTGGGGATAGGGGAGGATGGATGGATGATAAGGGGTTGGGGATAGGGGTGGATGGATGATAAGGTGTTGGGGATAGGTGTGGATGGATGATAAGGGGTTGGGGATAGGGGTGGATGGATGGATGATAAGGGGTTGGGGATAGGGGTGGATGGATGATAAGGGGTTGGGGATAAGGTTGGATGGATGATACGGGTGGATGGATGATAAGGGGTTGGGGATAGGGGCGGATGGATGATAAGGGGTTTGGGATAGGGGTGGATGGATGATAAGGGGTTGGGGATAGGGGTGAATGGATGATAAGGGGTTGGGGATAGGGGTGCAAGGATGATAAGGGGTTGGGGATAAGGGAGTACGGTTGATAAGGGGTTGGGGATAGGGATGGATGGATGATAAGGGGTTGGGGATAGGGGTGCATGGATGATAAGGGTGGATGGATGATAAGGGGTTGGGGATAGGGGTTGATGGATGATAAGGGGTTGGGGATAGGGATGGATGATAAAGGTGGATGGATGATAAGGGGTTGGGGATAGGGGTGGATGGTTGATAAGGGGTTGGGGATAGGGGTGGATGGATGATAAGGGGTTGGGGATAGGGGTGGATGGATGATAAGGGGTTGGGGATAGGGGTGGATGGATGATAAGGGGTTGGGGATAGGGGTGGATGGATGATAAGGGTGGATGGATGATAAGGGGTTGGGGATAGGGGTGGATGGTTGATAAGGGGTTGGGGATAGGGGTGGATGGTTGATAAGGGGTTGGGGATAGGGGTGGATGGATGATAAGGGGTTAGGGATAGGGGTGGATGGATGGATGATAAGGGGGTGGGGATAGGGGTGGATGGATGATAAGGGGTTGGGGATTAGGGATGGATGGATGATAAGGGGGTGGGGATAGGGGTGGATGGATGATAAGGGGTTGGGGATAGGGGTGGATGGATGATAAGGGGTTGGGGATAGGGGTGGATGGATGATAAGGGGTTGGGGATAGGGGTGGATGGATGATAAAGGGTTGGGGATTAGGGAGTACGGTTGATAAGGGGTTGGGGCCATGCACAAGAAGAGACAGAGAACACAACACACGTTAGGACCTGAGTTGCTGAGGCTGTGACACAGTGCTGTGTTTGGTCCAGTGACAGGACATTCATTCAGAGGTAGTTCGGCACAGTGTGACAGGCAAATGGCTTTGTGTTACGGTGTGCGACAGGCATATATGTCCCTCATACATCATATAACACAGTGGTTCCCAAAGTCAAGTGGTGAACATTTAGGTTTTTGCCCCTCGCAACTGATTCAGAAATTCAAAGCTTGATGACGAGTTGATTATTTGAATCGGCTGCGTTGTGCTGGGGAGGGGCGGGGCGGGGGGGAGAGGGAGAGGGGGGAGTTTGTGAAACCCTGGTATAAAACATATTTTTCCCCTTAGTCTGAGACATGACTGGAAAACCTTGTAAGGCCATAGGGACACACTCTACAGCCCTACATATCTGCCTCCAATAGACTCCAATAAACCTCACGAACTCATAACCGACCTAAAAAAACTATTTTTAATTCAACGCTGCGTCATCGCCAGCGAGCGGAAAGACATGACAGACACTAGAACGATTTCCCTTCCATAGTTATTTAACTGCGGTTATTACTGACTGATGAACAACAGCGTGGCTACGGAAGAATGCATGAGGTCATGGAGAAACGTAACGGTGGAGTCCATCTATAAAGGCTCGGTGTGTAGGTGGAGTGTGTAGGTGGGGTGTGTAGGTGGAGTGTGTAGGTGGAGTCTATAAAGGCTCGGTTGGGGATACGGAGGAGTGTGTAGGTGGGGTGTGTAGGTGGGGTGTGTAGGTGGGGTGTGTAGGTGGGGTGTGTAGGTGGAGTGTGTAGGTGGGGTGTGTAGGTGGGGTGTGTAGGTGGAGTGTGTAGGTGGAGTGTGTAGGTGGAGTGTGTAGGTGGGGTGTGTAGGTGGAGTGTGTAGGTGGGGTGTGTAGGTGGAGTCCATCTATAAAGGCTCGGTGTGTAGGTGGGGTGTGTAGGTGGGGTGTGTAGGTGGAGTGTGTAGGTGGAGTGTGTAGGTGGGGTGTGTAGGTGGAGTCCATCTATAAAGGCTCGGTGTGTAGGTGGGGTGTGTAGGTGGGGTGTGTAGGTGGAGTGTGTAGGTGGGGTGTGTAGGTGGAGTGTGTAGGTGGAGTGTGTAGGTGGAGTGTGTAGGTGGGGTGTGTAGGTGGAGTGTGTAGGTGGAGTGTGTAGGTGGAGTGTGTAGGTGGGGTGTGTAGGTGGAGTGTGTAGGTGGAGTCCATCTATAAAGACTCGGATGGGGATACGGAGAAGTGTGTAGGTGGAGTGTGTAGGTGGAGTGTGTAGGTGGGGTGTGTAGGTGGAGTGTGTAGGTGGAGTCTATAAAGGCTCGGTTGGGGATACGGAGGAGTGTGTAGGTGGGGTGTGTAGGTGGGGTGTGTAGGTGGAGTGTGTAGGTGGGGTGTGTAGGTGGAGTGTGTAGGTGGGGTGTGTAGGTGGGGTGTGTAGGTGGAGTCCATCTATAAAGACTCGGTTGGGGATACGGAGAAGTGTGTAGGTGGAGTGTGTAGGTGGAGTGTGTAGGTGGAGTGTGTAGGTGGGGTGTGTAGGTGGAGTCTATAAAGGCTCGGTTGGGGGATACAGAGGAGTGTGTAGGTGGGGTGTGTAGGTGGAGTGTGTAGGTGGGGTGTGTAGGTGGGGTGTGTAGGTGGAGTGTGTAGGTGGAGTGTGTAGGTGAGGTGTGTAGGTGGGGTGTGTAGGTGGAGTGTGTAGGTGGGGTGTGTAGGTGGGGTGTGTAGGTGGAGTCCATCTATAAAGGCTCGGTGTGTAGGTGGAGTGTGTAGGTGGAGTATGTAGGTGGGGTGTGTAGGTGGAGTCCATCTATAAAGGCTCGGTGTGTAGGTGGGGTGTGTAGGTGGGGTGTGTAGGTGGAGTGTGTAGGTGGAGTGTGTAGGTGGGGTGTGTAGGTGGAGTCCATCTATAAAGGCTCAGGTGTGTAGGTGGGGTGTGTAGGTGGGGTGTGTAGGTGGGGTGTGTAGGTGGAGTGTGTAGGTGGAGTGTGTAGGTGGAGTGTGTAGGTGGGGTGTGTAGGTGGGGTGTGTAGGTGGAGTGTGTAGGTGGGGTGTGTAGGTGGAGTCCATTTATAAAGGCTCGGTGTGTAGGTGGGGTGTGTAGGTGGAGTGTGTAGGTGGAGTGTGTAGGTGGGGTGTGTAGGTGGGGTGTGTAGGTGGAGTGTGTAGGTGGGGTGTGTAGGTGGAGTGTGTAGGTGGAGTGTGTAGGTGGAGTGTGTAGGTGGAGTGTGTAGGTGGAGTGTGTAGGTGGGGTGTGTAGGTGGAGTGTGTAGGTGGAGTGTGTAGGTGGAGTGTGTAGGTGGGGTGTGTAGGTGGAGTGTGTAGGTGGAGTATATAAAGGCTCGGTTGGGGATACGGAGGAGTGTGTAGGTGGGGTGTGTAGGTGGGGTGTGTAGGTGGAGTGTGTAGGTGGGGTGTGTAGGTGGAGTGTGTAGGTGGAGTCCATCTATAAAGACTCGGTTGGGGATACGGAGAAGTGTGTAGGTGGAGTGTGTAGGTGGAGTGTGTAGGTGGAGTGTGTAGGTGGGGTGTGTAGGTGGAGTCTATAAAGGCTCGGTTGGGGATACGGAGGAGTGTGTAGGTGGGGTGTGTAGGTGGGGTGTGTAGGTGGAGTGTGTAGGTGGGGTGTGTAGGTGGGGTGTGTAGGTGGAGTGTGTAGGTGGAGTGTGTAGGTGAGGTGTGTAGGTGGGGTGTGTAGGTGGAGTGTGTAGGTGGGGTGTGTAGGTGGAGTCCATCTATAAAGGCTCGGTGTGTAGGTGGGGTGTGTAGGTGGAGTGTGTAGGTGGAGTGTGTAGGTGGGGTGTGTAGGTGGAGTGTGTAGGTGGAGTGTGTAGGTGGAGTGTGTAGGTGGGGTGTGTAGGTGGGATGTGTAGGTGGAGTCCATCTATAAAGGCTCGGTGTGTAGGTGGAGTGTGTAGGTGGAGTGTGTAGGTGGGGTGTGTGGGTGGAGTGTGTAGGTGGAGTGTGTAGGTGGAGTGTGTAGGTGAGGTGTGTAGGTGGGGTGTGTAGGTGGAGTGTGTAGGTGGGGTGTGTAGGTGGAGTCCATCTATAAAGGCTCGGTGTGTAGGTGGAGTGTGTAGGTGGAGTGTGTAGGTGGAGTGTGTAGGTGGAGTGTGTAGGTGGGGTGTGTAGGTGGAGTCCATCTATAAAGGCTCAGGTGTGTAGGTGGGGTGTGTAGGTGGGGTGTGTAGGTGGGGTGTGTAGGTGGAGTGTGTAGGTGGAGTGTGTAGGTGGAGTGTGTAGGTGGGGTGTGTAGGTGGGGTGTGTAGGTGGAGTGTGTAGGTGGGGTGTGTAGGTGGAGTCATCTATAAAGGCTCGGTGTGTAGGTGGGGTGTGTAGGTGGAGTGTGTAGGTGGAGTGTGTAGGTGGGGTGTGTAGGTGGGGTGTGTAGGTGGAGTGTGTAGGTGGGGTGTGTAGGTGGAGTGTGTAGGTGGAGTGTGTAGGTGGAGTGTGTAGGTGGAGTGTGTAGGTGGGGTGTGTAGGTGGAGTGTGTAGGTGGAGTGTGTAGGTGGAGTGTGTAGGTGGGGTGAGTAGGTGGAGTGTGTAGGTGGAGTCCATCTATAAAGACTCGGTTGGGGATACGGAGAAGTGTGGTAGATGGAGTGTGTAGGTGGAGTGTGTAGGTGGAGTGTGTAGGTGGGGTGTGTAGGTGGAGTGTGTAGGTGGAGTATATAAAGGCTCGGTTGGGGATACGGAGGAGTGTGTAGGTGGGTGTGTAGGTGGGGTGTGTAGGTGGAGTGTGTAGGTGGGGTGTGTAGGTGGAGTGTGTAGGTGGAGTCCATCTATAACAGACCTCGGTTGGGGATACGGAGAAGTGTGAAGGTGGAGTGTGTAGGTGGAGTGTGTAGGTGGAGTGTGTAGGTAGAGCCTATAAAGGCTCGGTTGGGGATACGGAGGAGTGTGTAGGTGGAGTGTGTAGGTGGGGTGTGTAGGTGGGAGTGTGTAGGTGGAGTCCATCTATAAAGACTCGGTTGGGGATACGGAGGAGTGTGTAGGTGGAGTGTGTAGGTGGGGGTGTGTAGGTGGAGTGTGTAGGTGGAGTCCATCTATAAAGACTCGGTTGGGGATACGGAGGAGTGTGTAGGTGGGGTGTGTAGGTGGGGTGTGTAGGTGGAGTGTGTAGGTGGGGTGTGTAGGTGGGGTGTGTAGGTGGAGTGTGTAGGTGGAGTGTGTAGGTGAGGTGTGTAGGTGGGGTGTGTAGGTGGAGTGTGTAGGTGGGGTGTGTAGGTGGAGTCCATCTATAAAGGCTCGGTGTGTAGGTGGGGTGTGTAGGTGGGGTGTGTAGGTGGAGTGTGTAGGTGGAGTGTGTAGGTGGAGTGTGTAGGTGGGGTGTGTAGGTGGAGTGTGTAGGTGGAGTGTGTAGGTGGGTGTGTAGGTGGGATGTGTAGGTGGAGTCCATCTATAAAGGCTTGGTGTGTAGGTGGAGTGTGTAGGTGGAGTGTGTAGGTGGGTGTGTGGGTGGAGTGTGTAGGTGGAGTGTGTAGGTGAGGTGTGTAGGTGAGGTGTGTAGGTGGGGTGTGTAGGTGGAGTGTGTAGGTGGGGTGTGTAGGGTGGAGTCCATCTATAAAGGCTCGGTGTGTAGCTGGGGTGTGTAGGTGGGGTGTGTAGGTGGAGTGTGTAGGTGAGTGTGTAGGTGGAGTGTGTAGGTGGGGTGTGTAGGTGGAGTGTGTAGGTGGAGTGGGTGTAGGTGGGGTGTGTAGGTGGGATGTGTAGGTGGAGTCCATCTATAAAGGCTCGGTGTGTAGGTGGAGTGTGTAGGTGGAGTGTGTAGGTGGGGTGTGTGGGTGGAGTGTGTAGGTGGAGTGTGTAGGTGGGGTGTGTAGGTGGAGTGTGTAGGTGGAGTGTGTAGGTGGGGTGTGTAGGTGGAGTGTGTAGGTGGAGTCTATAAAGGCTTGGTTGGGGATACGGAGGAGTGTGTAGGTGGGGTGTGTAGGTGGGGTGTGTAGGTGGAGTGTGTAGGTGGGGTGTGTAGGTGGAGTGTGTAGGTGGAGTCCATCTATCAAAGACTCGGTTGGGGATACGGAGAAGTGTGTAGGTGGAGTTGGTAGGTGGAGTGTGTAGGTGGGGTGTGTAGGTGGAGTCCATCTATAAAGACTCGGTTGGGGATACGGAGAAGTGTGGTAGGTGGAGTGTGTAGGTGGAGTGTGGTAGGAGGAGTGTGTAGGTGGAGTCTATAAGGCTCGGTTGGGGATACGGAGGAGTGTGTAGGTGGGTGTGTAAGGGTTGGGGGGTGTAGGTGGAGTGTGTAGGTGGGTGTTGTAGCTGGGGTGTGTAGGTGGAGTGTGTAGGTGGAGTGTGTAGGTGGGGTGTGTAGGTGGAGTGTTGTAGGTGGAGTGGTGTAGGTGGGGTGTGTAGGTGGAGTGTGTAGTGGGAGTGTGTAGGTGGGGTGTGTAGGTGGGGTGTGTAGTGGAGTCCATCTATAAAGGCTCTGTGTGTAGGTGGAGTGTGTAGGTGGAGTATGTAGGTGGGGTGTGTAGGTGAGTGTGTAGGTGGAGTGTGTAGGTGGGGTGTGTAGTTAGAGTGTGTAGGTGGGGAGTGTGTAGGTGGGGTGTGTAGGTGGAGTGTGTAGGTGGAGTCCATCTATAAAGGCTTGTGTGTAGTGGGGTGCGTAGGTAGGGTGTGTAGGTGGAGTGTGTAGGTGGGGTGTGTAGTGGAGTGTGTAGGTGGAGTCCAATCTATAAGGCTCGGTGTGTAGGTGGAGTGTGTAGTGGGGTATGTAGGTGGAGTGTGTAGATGGAGTGTGTAGGTGGATTGTGAGGTGGGGTGTGTAGATGGAGGTGTGTAGGTGGAGTGTGTAGGTGGAGTGTGTAGGTGGGGTGTGTAGGTGAGTGTGTACGGTGGATGTGTAGGTGGGGTGTGTAGGTGGGATGTGTAGGTGGAGTCCATCTATAAAGGCTTGGTGGTGTAGGTGGAGTGTGGTAGGTGGAGTGTGTAGGTGGGGTGTGTGGGGTGGAGTGTGTAGGTGGAGTGTGTAGGGAGGTGGGGTGTGTGCGGTGGAGTGTTAGTGGAGTGTGTAGGTGAGGTGTGTAGGTGAGGTGTTAGAGGTGGGTGTGTAGGTGGAGGTGTAGGTGGGGTGTGTAGGTGGAGTCCATCTATAAAGGCTCGGTGTGTAGGTGGGGTGTGTAGGTGGGTGTGTAGGTGGAGTGTGTAGTGGAGTGTGTAGGTGGAGTGTGTAGGTGGGGGTGTGTAGGTGGAGTGTGTAGGTGGAGTGTGTAGGTGGGGTGTGTAGGTGGGATGTGTAGGTGGGAGTCATCTATAAAGGCTCGGTGTGTAGGTGGAGTGTGTAGGTGGAGTGTGTAGGTGGGGTGTGTGGGTGGAGTGTGTAGGTGGAGTGTGTAGGTGGGGTGTGTAGGTGGAGTGTGTAGGTGGAGTGTGTAGGTGGGGTGTGTAGGTGGGAGTGTGTAGGTGGAGTCTATAAAGCTTGGTTGGGATACGGAGGATGTGGTGAGGTGGGGGTGTGTAGGTGGGGTGTGTAGGTGGAGTGTGTAGGTGGGGTGTGTAGGTGGAGTGTGTAGGTGGAGTCCATCTATAAAGACTCGGTTGGGGATACGGAGAAGTGTGTAGGTGGAGTGTGTAGGTGGAGTGTTAGGTGGGTGTGTAGGTGGAGTCCATCTATAAAGACTCGGTTGGGGATACGGAGAAGTGTGTAGGTGGAGTGTGTAGGTGGAGTGTGTAGGAGGAGTGTGTAGGTGGAGTCTATAAGGCTCGGTTGGGGATACGGAGGAGTGTGTAGGTGGGGTGTGTAGGTGGGGGTTGTAGGTGGAGTGTGTAGGTGGGGTGTGTAGCTGGGGTGTGTAAGGTGAGTGTGTAGGGGGAGTGTGGTAGGTGGGTGTGTAGGTGGAGTGTGTAGGTGGAGTGTGTAGGTGGGGTGTGTAGTGGAGTGTGTAGGTGGAGTGTGTAGGTGGGGTGTGTAGGTGGGGTGTGTGGTGGAGTCCATCTATAAAGGCTCTGTGTGTAGTGAGTGTGTAGTGGAGTATGTAGGTGGGGGTGTGTAGGTGGAGTGTGTAGGTGGAGTGTGTAGGTGGGGTGTGTAGGTAGAGTGTGTAGGTGGAGTGTGTAGGTGGGGTGTGTAGGTGGAGTGTGTAGGTGGAGTCCATCTATAAAGGCTTGTGTGTAGGTGGGGTGTGTAGGTAGGGGTGTGTAGGTGGAGTGTGTAGGTGGGGTGTGTAGGTGGAGTGTGTAGGTGGAGTCCATCTATAAAGGCTCGGTGTGTAGGTGGAGTTGTAGGTGGGGTATGTAGGTGGAGTGTGTAGATGGAGTGTGTAGGTGGATTGTGTAGGTGGGGTGTTGTAGATGGAGTGTGTAGGTGGATGTGTAGGTGGGGTGTGTAGGTGGAGGTGTAGGTGGAGTGTGTAGGTGGAGTGTGTAGGTGGGGTGTGTAGGTGGGGTGTGTAGGTGGAGTCTATAAAGGCTCGGTTGGGGATACGGAGGAGTGTGTAGGTGGGTGTGTAGGTGGGGTGTGTAGGTGGAGTGTGTAGGTGGAGTGTGTAGGTGGGTTGTGTAGTGGAGTGTGTAGGTGGAGTGTGTAGGTGGGGTGTGTAGGGGAGTGTGTAGGTGGGGTGTGTAGGTGGGGTGTGTAGGTGGGGTGTGTTAGGTGAGTGTGTAGTGGGGTGTGTAGGTGGGTGTGTAGGTGGAGTGTGTAGGTGGGAGGTGTTGTAGGTGGGTGTGTAGGTGGGTGTGTAGGTGGAGTGTGTAGGTGGGGTGTGTAGGTGGGTGTGTAGGTGAGTGTTGTAGGTGGGGGTGTGTAGGTGGGGTGTGTAGGTGGGGGTGTGTAGGTGGGGTGGTGTAGGTAGGGTGTGTAGGTGGAGTGTGTAGGTGGGATGTGTTAGGTGGGGGTGTGTAAAACGGTCTAACCCCCCCCCCACAGCACCTCTTCCTCCCTTTACGGTCTCTTGCCCCCCCCACAGCACCTCTTCCTCCCTGTACGGTCTAACCCCCCCCCCCCCCCCCCCCCCCCCCCCCCCCACAGCACCTCTTCCTCCCTGTATGGTCTCTTCTCCGTGAAACTGACCCTAAAACGGTCTAACCCCCCCCCCCCCCCCCCACAGCACCTCTTCCTCCCTGTACGGTCTAACCACCCCCCCCCCCCCCCCCCCCCCCACACAGCAGCACCTCTTCCTCCCTGTACGGTCTAACCCCCGCCCCACAGCACCTCTTCCTCCCTGTACGGTCTAACCCCCCCCCCACAGCACCTCTTCCTCCCTGTACGGTCTCTTCTCTGTGAAACTGACCCTGTCGAAGTGGTTGAAGGAGGCTCTGAACTCGTTCATCTGGTCCTGGCTGATGCCTTTGGCGTCCCTCGTCAGAATCTGGTTCTCGATCTCGTTGATGGTTCTGGCGATGGTGGTCAGGAGCTGCTCCCAGCCCACACGGATATGCTGGAGGGGGGGGGGGGTAGATAGTCATCGTAAGGTCACACATTCAAAAACGTATTGTGAAGGTTCTGCGGTTCTCAATAAGAATTGTACCCGATCTCGATATCGTTTGCGTTCTTACCTCCATGGTGTAGTTGGTGTGCTTGTTGTCGAAGATGAGAGCTTCCTGAATCAGTTGGTGGTCTCCCTCCAATTGGTCGATCTTTGGCTTGTAGTTGACAATGTTCTTCTCGTATTGGCGGAGGTGGGTCAGCTGATCCTCCAGGGTTCCGTGCATCTCGATGGAGATACGACCAATCTCCTGCAGAGAGAGAAACATGGAGGAGGAGGAGGGGGTTCAGCAAAACCAACTGGACAGAATGTTTGAGTTAAATCATCCTGCCGAGTATGAAACCATGCCCAGGAGAGGGAGGGTCAAACCCCAACTGGACAGAATAGAGACTAGAGAACAGAGACTGTTTGAATTGTTTGGTGAATAACAGGCATGAGAACAAAGAACCAAAACTGCTCTCACCTCTAACCCGGACCCGACCGAGCTAAACCCGCACCTCTCTCTGAGAACACTGACTACGAAGTGACGCTCTTTTCATGGCGGTCCGTGGGGCCGGACGGCAGGGGCTGGTAATATGAGTTGTGGATTGTACACCCAGGACGCCAGTATTGTAGTCAAGTCACTAAACCTCAAGTCCAGTCCCAAGCATTCAGAGTCTTTCATTCAGAGTCCAAGTCCTGTCACAAGTCCCAAACATTCAGAGTCCAAGTCCAGTCACAAGTCCCAAGCATTCAGAGTCCAAGTCCAGAAACAAGTCCCAAGCATTCAGAGTCCAAGTCCAGTAACAAGTCCCAAGCATTCAGAGTCCAAGTCCAGTCACAAGTCCCAAGCATTCTGTCCCACACCCTGTCCCACACCTTGTCCCACAGAGTCCAAGTCCAGTCACAAGTCCCAAGCATTCAGAGTCCAAGTCCAGTCACAAGTCCCAAGCATTCAGAGTCCAAGTCCAGTCACAAGTCCCAAGCATTCAGAGTCCAAGTCCAGTCACAAGTCCCAAGCATTCAGAGTCCAAGTCCAGTCACAAGTCCCAAGCATTCAGAGTCCAAGTCCAGTCACAAGTCCCAAGCATTCAGAGTCCAAGTCCAGTCACAAGTCCCAAACATTCAGAGTCCAAGTCCAGTCACAAGTCCCAAACATTCAGAGTCCAAGTCCAGTCACAAGTCCCAAGCATTCAGAGTCCAAGTCCAGAAAACAAGTCCCAAGCATTCAGAGTCCAAGTCCAGTAACAAGTCCCAAGCATTCAGAGTCCAAGTCCAGTCACAAGTCCCAAGCATTCTGTCCCACACCCTGTCCCACACCTTGTCCCACAGAGTCCAAGTCCAGTCACAAGTCCCAAGCATTCAGAGTCCAAGTCCAGTCACAAGTCCCAAGCATTCAGAGTCCAAGTCCAGTCACAAGTCCCAAGCATTCAGAGTCCAAGTCCAGTCACAAGTCCCAAGCATTCAGAGTCCAAGTCCAGTCACAAGTCCCAAGCATTCAGAGTCCAAGTCCAGTCACAAGTCCCAAGCATTCAGAGTCCAAGTCCAGTCACAAGTCCCAAGCATTCAGAGTCCAAGTCCAGTCACAAGTCCCAAGCATTCAGAGTCCAAGTCCAGTCACAAGTCCCAAGCATTCAGAGTCCAAGTCCAGTCACAAGTCCCAAGCATTCAGAGTCCAAGTCCAGTCACAAGTCCCAAGCATTCAGAGTCCAAGTCCAGTCACAAGTCCCAAGCATTCAGAGTCCAAGTCCAGTCACAAGTCCCAAGCATTCAGAGTCCAAGTCCAGTCACAAGTCCCAAGCATTCTGTCCCACACCCTGTCCCACACCTTGTCCCACAGAGTCCAAGTCCAGTAACAAGTCCCAAGCATTCAGAGTCCAAGTCCAGTCACAAGTCCCAAGCATTCAGAGTCCAAGTCCCAAGCATTCAGAGTCCAAGTCCAGTCACAAGTCCCAAGCATTCAGAGTCCAAGTCCAGTCACAAGTCCCAAGCATTCAGAGTCCAAGTCCAGTCACAAGTCCCAAGCATTCAGAGTCCAAGTCCAGTCACAAGTCCCAAGCATTCAGAGTCCAAGTCCAGTCACAAGTCCCAAGCATTCAGAGTCCAAGTCCAGTTCTACAGGACATTACAGTGCAGTGTTCTGATATTGATAGCAATACCCACAAAGGAACCTATGGAGCCAGTAAGTTCAATACTAATGGTCATTTCTGCTCTGCCTGGACTTTGGACCATGGAAATAGAATGAATAGAACATTCTGGTTCTCTACTCTGGGTCGCCTCCATCTTGTTTTCGAGCCAAGGCCCTGATGACATTGGCATGGTTGGATTAGGGTTAGGGTAAAGGTTAGAGGTCAGGGGTTGGTCTAGGATAAGTGTGTGGACTGACCTCCATCTTGGTCTGGATCCAGGGCCCGATGACGTTGGCTTGGTTGGCGAACTGCCTGCGGAGACGCTCGTTGTTCTGCTGCCGGGCGTGCTCTTCGATCAGAGCCTGGTCCCTCTGGGGAACCAGCTGTCTCACCTGAGGAATGACAGACAACGGGACAAACACGTAGTTAGACCCACGAGGGCTCATTTTATCCCTCTGCTATCTAAGTACCTTGGTTACCTGATGAGGTTTAACCCCTTGGACACTAGATGATAATAAGAAGGTAGTGTAGGAATCCTCCAACCAGGATATCTGGAGAACCTGGGAATTTTGCAACTCTAGTTGCTGGTGTACCTTGTCCCACACCCTGTCCCACACCCTGTCCCACACCCTGTCCCACACCCTGTCCCACACCTTGTCCCACACCCTGTCCCCCCCCTGTCCCACACCTTGTCCCACACCCTGTCCCAAACCCTGTCCCACACCTTGTCCCACACCCTGTCCCACACCCTGTCCCACACCTTGTCCCACACCCTGTCCCACACCCTGTCCCATACACTTGGTGTTGATCTCCTGTATGTGTTGCCTGTCCCACACCCTGTCCCACACCCTGTCCCTCACCTTGTCCCACTTGGCGTTGATGTCCTGAGGGTTGATGGTGGTGTAAGGGTTGGTCCCAGCCATGTTTACATGATAGGTGGCCACTATCTTGGCGATCTCATTGTGAATGCCCAGGATGGCACCGCGTTCCTTATCTGCATCAGGGAGAGTGGCTTTAAACTGCTCGTGGGCTGTACTCAGACCCTGTGGGAGGGAAAGACAGAGATACACACACATACACACAGACACAGATACACACACATACACACAGACACAGACAACCACACACACACACACGATCAAAAGATGCCAAGAATTGTGTTTTTAAATCTGTGTGTGTGTGTGTGCGCGCGTGCGTGCTTGTGTGTGTACGTGTGTGTGTGTGTGTTTATGTATGTGTATGTGTGTGTGTGTGTGGTGCGCGCGTGTGTGTGCGCGTGTTTATGTGTGTGTGTGTGTGCGCGCGCGTGTGTGCGCGTGTTTATGTGTGTGTGTGTGTATGTGTATGTGTGTTATGTGTATGTGTGTGTGCGCGTGTTTATGTGTGTGTGTGTGTGTGTGTTTATGTGTATGTGTGTGTGTGTGTTTATGTGTGTGTGTGTGCCCCTCTACAGTACTAACCTGTATCTCCTCTATGGTGTGAACTATGAAGGTGTCCTGCAGATCCTCCATGGCTCCCTCCATCCAGTTGTTGAACGGAGCCGCTCGCTTGGCAAACTCCAGATACAACTGGTCTATGGTCTCCAGAAGCTTCTCAGTTCTCTGTTTCAGACACAGAGAGAGAGAGAGACAGAGAGAGAGAGAGACAGAGAGAAAGAGAGAGAGAGAGAAAGGGAGAGAGAGAGAGACAGAGAGAGAGACAGAGAGAGAGAGAGAGAGAGAGAGAGAGAGAGAGAGAAAACAGTCAGCGCATTGTAAAGACTGAGAGCAAGACGAAAGTCAATTGACTACATTGAACACAAAGGACTACAGATGAGAATCATCTAGAATATTAATCACAAAGGACTACAGATGAGAATAATCTGTGTAACTCAAAGATTGGGGCGATATTTATTGTACATGGTCCAAGTCAAATAAATGAATCAAAATATTCATATAGTATTTGGACAGTCATTTCACTGTGAAGAAGAGAACCTATTCACATTAGTTACCATTATGTGTGTGGGTCTGAGGGGGCCTTTGTCCTTTCTAGCAATTCTAAGTTTCAGGTTCCTCCTACAGTACCTGCAGAGCTTCGCTGCGTTTCTGGGTCAGGGCTCCTAGGGCGTCCCATCGGTCACATATCCTCTGGCATCGACTGTTCACACTGGGGGAGTCATAGTAGTCTAGCTCACTGGGGGGGGGGGGGGGACAAGAAAGAGACAGACGTTATATCACATCACATTTTATGTCTCACCTGCGCCGAATACAACAGGTGTAGTAGACCTTACAGTGAAATGCTGAATACAACAGGTGTAGTAGACCTCACAGTGAAATGCTGAATACAACAGGTGTAGTAGACCTCACAGTGAAATGCTGAATAAAACAGGTGTAGTAGACCTCACAGTGAAATGCTGAATACAACAGGTGTAGTAGACCTCACAGTGAAATGCTGAATACAACAGGTGTAGTAGACCTTACAGTGAAATGCTGAATACAACAGGTGTAGTAGACCTTACAGTGAAATGCTGAATACAACAGGTGTAGTAGACCTCACAGTGAAATGCTGAATACAACAGGTGTAGTAGACCTCACAGTGAAATGCTGAATACAACAGGTGTAGTAGACCTCACAGTGAAATGCTGAATACAACAGGTGTAGTAGACCTCACAGTGAAATGCTGAATACAACAGGTGTAGGTAGACCTTACAGTGAAATGCTGAATACAACAGGTGTAGTACACCTTACAGTGAAATGCTGAATACAACAGGTGTAGTAGACCTCACAGTGAAATGCTGAATACAACAGGTGTAGTAGACCTCACAGTGAAATGCTGAATACAGCAGGTGTAGTAGACCTCACAGTGAAATGCTGAATATAACAGGTGTAGTAGACCTTACAGTGAAATGCTGAATACAACAGGTGTAGTAGACCTCACAGTGAAATGCTGAATACAACAGGTGTAGTAGACCTCACAGTGAAATGCTGAATTCAACAGGTGTAGTAGACCTTACAGTGAAATGCTGAATACAACAGGTGTAGTAGACCTTACAGTGAAATGCTGAATACAACAGGTGTAGTAGACCTTACAGTGAAATGCTGAATACAACAGGTGTAGATAGACCTTACAGTGAAATGCTGACTACAACAGGTGTAGTAGACCTTACAGTGAAATGCTGAATACAACAGGTGTAGTAGACCTCACAGTGAAATGCTGAATACAACAGGTGTAGTAGAACTCACAGTGAAATGCTGAATACAACAGGTGTAGTAGACCTCACAGTGAAATGCTGAATACAACAGGTGTAGTAGACCGCACAGTGAAATGCTGAATACAACAGGTGTAGGTAGACCTTACAGTGAAATGCTGAATACAACAGGTGTAGATAGACCTTACAGTGAAATGCTGACTACAACAGGTGTAGTAGACCTTACAGTGAAATGCTGAATACAACAGGTGTAGTAGACCTCACAGTGAAATGCTGAATACAACAGGTGTAGTAGAACTCACAGTGAAATGCTGAATACAACAGGTGTAGTAGACCTCACAGTGAAATGCTGAATACAACAGGTGTAGTAGACCGCACAGTGAAATGCTGAATACAACAGGTGTAGGTAGACCTTACAGTGAAATGCTGAATACAACAGGTGTAGTACACCTTACAGTGAAATGCTGAATACAACAGGTGTAGTAGACCTCACAGTGAAATGCTGAATACAACAGGTGTAGTAGACCTCACAGTGAAATGCTGAATACAGCAGGTGTAGTAGACCTCACAGTGAAATGCTGAATATAACAGGTGTAGTAGACCTTACAGTGAAATGCTGAATACAACAGGTGTAGTAGACCTCACAGTGAAATGCTGAATACAACAGGTGTAGTAGACCTCACAGTGAAATGCTGAATTCAACAGGTGTAGGTAGACCTTACAGTGAAATGCTGAATACAACAGGTGTAGTAGACCTTACAGTGAAATGCTGAATACAACAGGTGTAGTAGACCTTACAGTGAAATGCTGAATACAACAGGTGTAGATAGACCTTACAGTGAAATGCTGACTACAACAGGTGTAGTAGACCTTACAGTGAAATGCTGAATACAACAGGTGTAGTAGACCTCACAGTGAAATGCTGAATACAACAGGTGTAGTAGAACTCACAGTGAAATGCTGAATACAACAGGTGTAGTAGACCTCACAGTGAAATGCTGAATACAACAGGTGTAGTAGACCTCACAGTGAAATGCTGAATACAACAGGTGTAGTAGACCTCACAGTGAAATTCTGAATACAACAGGTGTAGTAGACCTTACAGTGAAATGCTGAATACAACAGGTGTAGTAGAACTCACAGTGAAATGCTGAATACAACAGGTGTAGTATACCTCACAGTGAAATGCTGAATACAACAGGTGTAGATAGACCTCACAGTGAAATGCTGAATACAACAGGTGTAGTAGACCTTACAGTGAAATGCTGAATACAACAGGTGTAGTAGACCTCACAGTGAAATGCTGAATACAACAGGTGTAGATAGACCTTACAGTGAAATGCTGAATACAACAGGTGTAGTAGACCTCACAGTGAAATTCTGAATACAACAGGTGTAGTAGACCTTACAGTGAAATGCTGAATACAACAGGTGTAGTAGACCTCACAGTGAAATGCTGAATACAACAGGTGTAGTAGACCTCACAGTGAAATACTGAATACAACAGGTGTAGTAGACCTTACAGTGAAATGCTGAATAAAACAGGTGTAGTAGACCTCACAGTGAAATGCTGAATACAACAGGTGTAGTAGACCTCACAGTGAAATGCTGAATACAACAGGTGTAGTAGACCTCACAGTGAAATGCTGAATACAACAGGTGTAGTAGACCTTACAGTGAAATGCTGAATACAACAGGTGTAGTAGACCTTACAGTGAAATGCTGAATACAACAGGTGTAGTAGACCTTACAGTGAAATGCTGAATACAACAGGTGTAGTAGACCTCACAGTGAAATGCTGAATACAACAGGTGTAGATAGACCTTACAGTGAAATGCTGAATACAACAGGTGTAGTAGACCTTACAGTGAAATGCTGAATACAACAGGTGTAGTAGACCTCACAGTGAAATGCTGAATACAACAGGTGTAGTAGACCTCACAGTGAAATGCTGAATACAACAGGTGTAGTAGACCTCACAGTGAAATGCTGAATACAACAGGTGTAGTAGACCTTACAGTGAAATGCTGAATACAACAGGTGTAGTAGACCTCACAGTGAAATGCTGAATACAACAGGTGTAGTAGACCTTACAGTGAAATGCTGAATACAACAGGTGTAGTAGACCTCACAGTGAAATGCTGAATACAACAGGTGTAGTAGACCTCACAGTGAAATGCTGAATACAACAGGTGTAGGTAGACCTCACAGTGAAATGCTGAATACAACAGGTGTAGTAGACCTTACAGTGAAATGCTGAATACAACAGGTGTAGTAGACCTTACAGTGAAATGCTGAATACAACAGGTGTAGTAGACCTTACAGTGAAATGCTGAATACAACAGGTGTAGTAGACCTTACAGTGAAATGCTGAATACAACAGGTGTAGTAGACCTCACAGTGAAATGCTGAATACAACAGGTGTAGTAGACCTCACAGTGAAATGCTGAATACAACAGGTGTAGGTAGACCTCACAGTGAAATGCTGAATACAACAGGTGTAGTAGACCTCACAGTGAAATGCTGAATACAACAGGTGTAGTAGACCTCACAGTGAAATGCTGAATACAACAGGTGTAGTAGACCTTACAGTGAAATGCTGAATACAACAGGTGTAGTAGACCTTACAGTGAAATGCTGAATACAACAGGTGTAGTAGACCTTACAGTGAAATGCTGAATACAACAGGTGTAGTAGACCTTACAGTGAAATGCTGAATACAACAGGTGTAGTAGACCTCACAGTGAAATGCTGAATACAACAGGTGTAGTAGACCTCACAGTGAAATGCTGAATACAACAGGTGTAGTAGACCTCACAGTGAAATGCTGAATACAACAGGTGTAGTAGACCTCACAGTGAAATGCTGAATACAACAGGTGTAGTAGACCTCACAGTGAAATGCTGAATACAACAGGTGTAGTAGACCTCACAGTGAAATGCTGAATACAACAGGTGTAGTAGACCTCACAGTGAAATGCTGAATACAACAGGTGTAGTAGACCTCACAGTGAAATGCTGAATACAACAGGTGTAGTAGACCTTACAGTGTAATGCTGAATACAACAGGTGTAGTAGACCTCACAGTGAAATGCTGAATACAACAGGTGTAGTAGACCTCACAGTGAAATGCTGAATACAACAGGTGTAGTAGACCTTACAGTGTAATGCTGAATACAACAGGTGTAGTAGACCTCACAGTGAAATGCTGAATACAACAGGTGTAGTAGACCTCACAGTGAAATGCTGAATACAACAGGTGTAGTAGACCTGACAGTGAAATGCTGAATACAACAGGTGTAGTAGACCTGACAGTGAAATGCTGAATACAACAGGTGTAGTAGACCTCACAGTGAAATGCTGAATACAACAGGTGTAGTAGACCTCACAGTGAAATGCTGAATACAACAGGTGTAGTAGACCTCACAGTGAAATGCTGAATACAACAGGTGTAGTAGACCTTACAGTGAAATGCTGAATACAACAGGTGTAGTAGACCTCACAGTGAAATGCTGAATACAACAGGTGTAGTAGACCTCACAGTGAAATGCTGAATACAACAGGTGTAGTAGACCTTACAGTGAAATGCTGAATACAACAGGTGTAGTAGACCTTACAGTGAAATGCTGAATACAACAGGTGTAGTAGACCTCACAGTGAAATGCTGAATACAACAGGTGTAGTAGACCTTACAGTGAAATGCTGAATACAACAGGTGTAGTAGACCTCACAGTGAAATGCTGAATACAACAGGTGTAGTAGACCTCACAGTGAAATGCTGAATACAACAGGTGTAGTAGACCTTACAGTGAAATGCTGAATACAACAGGTGTAGTAGACCTCACAGTGAAATGCTGAATACAACAGGTGTAGTAGACCTCACAGTGAAATGCTGAATACAACAGGTGTAGTAGACCTTACAGTGAAATGCTGAATACAACAGGTGTAGTAGACCTCACAGTGAAATGCTGAATACAACAGGTGTAGTAGACCTTTTTTTTAAATGTTTACTTACAAGCCCTTTAACCAACAATGCCGTTTTAAGAAAAATAAGTGTTAAGAAAGTATAACAAATGGTCAAAAGTTTGGACACACCTACTCATTCCAGGGTTTTTCTTAATTTGTTAAACTATTTATTAAATTGTAGAATAATAGTGAAGACATCAAAACTATGAAATAACACATATGGAATCATGTAGTAACCAAAAAAGTGTTAAACAAATCATATGATTAGCTGTTCGGGAGTCTTATGGCTTGGGGGTAGAATCTGTTAAGAAGCCTTTTGGACCTAGACTTGGCGCTCCGGTACCGATTGCCATGTGGTAGCAGAGAGAACAGCCTGTGACTGGTGAATTTTAAGGGCCTTCCTCTGACACCGCCTGGTATAGAGGTCCTGGATGGCAGGAAGCTTGGCCCCAGTGATGGTAGTGCGTACGACC
>NC_034180.2:52906870-52949370 GCF_002021735.2 Oncorhynchus kisutch | reverse complement strand
TGTGTTGTGGGTGTGTTGTGGGTGTGTTGGGTGTGTTGGGTGTGTTGGTGTGTTGGGTGTGTTGTGGGTGTGTTGTGGGTTGTGTGGGTGTGTTGTGGGTGTGTTGGGGTGTGTTGGGTGTGTTGGGGGTGTGTTGGGTGTGTTGGGGTGTGTTGGGTGTGTGTGGGTGTGTGGCCCCCAGCGGGAAGTCAAACCTTTGGGGGTTTGTGTTGACGTCGATAGTCCCTGAAGTCCTCCAGCTTCTGTTGCATAGCCAGCATGGTGTTCTCTGGGGCACGGTTCTCCAGCCACGGGATGGTGCGACGGATCCACTCCAAGAGCTATGATTTAGGGAGAGGGGACAGACAATGCAGGTATAACGGGGCAGCAAGGGCAAAACAAGGAGTGGTAAAGGTGAGGTTAAAACAATCAGGACAGAGAGAGAAAAGAGAGAGACAGAGAGAGAGAGAGAGAGGGGGAGCGAGATAGAAGAGAGAGAGAGAGAGAGAGAGAGAGAAGAGAGAGAGGGAGGGGTGGAGAGAGGAGAGAGACGAGAGAGAGAGAGAGGAGGGAGGGAGAGAGAGACAGAGGAAATGCAGAGAGAGAGAGAGAGAGACAGAGAGAGCGAGAGAGAGAGAGAGAAGGGGAGCGAGAGAGAGGGAGAGAGAGAGAGAGGTAGAGAGAGAGGGAGAGAGACAGAGGGGAGAGAGAGGGGGAGAGGGTGGGAGAGAGAGAGGGAGAGAGGCGAGAGAGACAGAGGGAGAGAGAGAGGGAGAGAGAGAGGGGGGGGGGGGGGGAGAGGGAGACAGAGAGAGAGGGAGGTAATGTTGTTACTAATAGTGAATAACTAATGTCTTTAGGACAGTGAGAAAGTAGGAAGCTAACTTTAATTAATGTGTTAGCCTGGTGTCCCAGATCTGTTTGTGGTATCATTCCACCCACTCCTTAACCATGTTAAACAATCCAAGGAGCTTGAAGAAGTGGCACGACGGCACAAACAGACCTGGGGACCCAGGCTACTCATTTTGTGGCTTTACACTTATCACATCTCTGATACTTGGTTGTCACCCTGAACACCGTGTCACCTGTGTTGTGTGACCTGGCGAGGTCTCTACGCTGTCAGAGCAACAATCCTCTGGACTTGTAGAAGAAGGAGGTGAGGGATGCAGGGAGATGGGGCAGAGAGGTGGGAGAGAGGGTGGTGCAGGGACATTAAGGGGAGGAGGACAGAGGAGGGACAGAGTGCTCACGTCACTAGCCAGCTTCTCGTAGTCCTCCATCAGCTGCTCATTCTCCTGGTTGACAGCCAACACCTTGCAGATCCTATTGGCCGCCGTCTCCGCCTGGGGGAGGAACAGGAAGGAATGCGGTCTATCGTCACCATGGGAACTGTTACAGTAGTCAGTGAGTTAGACATGACATGGCTGCATTGCATAATCAAGGAAACATAATATCTAACTCTCTCTCCCTCTAGATCCTTAACTGTCTATCAAGATATCTAACTCTCTCTCCCTCTAGATCCTTAACTGTCTATCAAGATATCTAACTCTCTCTCCCTCTAGATCCTTAACTGTCTATCAAGATATCTAACTCTCTCTCCCTCTAGATCCTTAACTGTCTATCAAGATATCTAACTCTCTCTCCCTCTAGATCCTTACTGTCTATCAAGATATCTAACTCTCTCTCCCTCTAGATCCTTAACTGTCTATCAAGATATCTAACTCTCTCTCCCTCTAGATCCTTAACTGTCTATCAAGATATCTAACTCTCTCTCCCTCTAGATCCTTAACTGTCTATCAAGATATCTAACTCTCTCTCCCTCTAGATCCTTAACTGTCTATCAAGATATCTAACTCTCTCTCCCTCTAGATCCTTAACTGTCTATCAAGATATCTAACTCGATCTCCCTCTAGATCCTTAACTGTCTATCAAGATATCTAACTCGATCTCCCTCTAGATCCTTAACTGTCTATCAAGATATCTAACTCGATCTCCCTCTAGATACTTAACTGTCTATCTAGATATCTAAACCTCTCTGTATCTCTCTAGATATCTGTCTATCTAGATATCTCTAGATATCTGTCTATCTAGATATCTCTAGATATCTGTCTATCTAGATATCTCTAGATATCTCTATTGATATCTCTAGATATCTGTCTATCTAGATATCTCTAGATATCTCTATTGATATCTGTCTATCTAGATATCTCTAGATATCTGTCTATCTAGATATCTCTAGATATCTCTATTGATATCTGTCTATCTAGATATCTCTAGATATCTGTCTATCTAGATATCTCTAGATATCTCTAGATATCTCTATTGATATCTGCCTATCTAATATCTCTAGATATCTGTCTATCTAGATATCTCTAGATATCTGTCTATCTAGATATCTCTAGATATCTGTCTATCTAGATATCTCTATTGATATCTGTCTATCTAGATATCTCTATTGATATCTGTCTATCAATATCTCTATTGATATCTGTCTATCAATATCTCTATTGATATCTGTCTATCTAGATATCTCTCTCTAGATACCTACCTATCTAGATATCAATTCAATTCAAGGGGCTTTATTGGCATGGGAAACATATGTTAACATTGCCAAAGCAAATGAGGTAGATTATATACAAAGTGAATATATAAAGTGAAATAAACCAATCCAAATTAACAGTAAACATTACACATACAGAAGTTCCAAAACAATATCTCTCTTTCTCTCTCTCTCTAGATACCTACCGGTCTAGATACCTACCGGTCTATCTAGATATCTAACTATCATCTATCTAGATATCTAACTATCATCTATCTAGATATCTAACTATCTCTCTCTAGCTATCAATTCAATTCAAGGGCTTTATTGGCATGGGAAACATGTGTATACAAAGTGAATATATAAAGTGAAATAAACAAATCCAAATTAACAGTAAACATTACACATACAGAAGTTTCAAAACAATAAAGACATTAGGCCCAGCCAAGGACACAGATGTGTGTGTGTCCTAGGGAAGGGGTTCCCAAATGTTTTCACTCACCCCCCCCCCCCCCCCCCCCCCCCCACCCCCCCCCAACGTTGGGGTACATCCAGCAGGTTTCTACAGGCACAAGCACTATTCACGACACAAACTGTTCCCTCTTGTTGGCGGAGAAAAACATTTTGCAGTTTTAAAACTTATTTCCTGCGATTCTACACATTTTGTCATGAGGTGCAAAGACACTTTGCAGTTTTAAAGGTAATCTTCTTGCAATGAAATAAATTTAATACTCCTGTCTAAGCCTCCAGTATTTATGCTGCAGTAGTTTATGTGTCGGGGGGCTGGGGTCAGTCTGTTATATCTGGAGTACTTCTCCTGTCTTATCCGGTGTCCTGTGTGAATTTAAGTATGATCTCTCTAATTCTCTCTTTCTCTCTCTCTCGGAGGACCTGAGCCCTAGGACCATGCTTCAGGACTACCTGGCATGATGACTCCTTGTTGTCCCCAGTCCACCTGGTCGTGCTGCTGCTCCAGTTTCAACTGTTCTGCCTGCGACTATGGAACCCTGACCTGTTCACTGTGACTACTATTATTCGACCATGCTGGTCATTTATGAACATTTGAACATCTTGGCCATGTTCTGTTATAATCTCCACCTGACACAGCCAGAAGAGGACTGGCCACCCCTCATAGCCTGGTTCCTCTCTGGGTTTCTTCCTAGGTTCTGGCCTTTCTAGGGAGTTTTTCCTAGCCACCGTGCTTCTACACCTGCATTGCTTGCTGTTTGGGGGTTTTTAGGCTGTTTAGGCAGTTTCTGTACAGCACTTTGTGACATCAGCTGATGTACGAAGGGCTATATGAATACATTAGATTTGGTTTGGCCATGTCTCATGTCTCATGTGTATTTATGTGATATTTGAGTGACAAAAAAAAAAGGTACAATATCTAACGACTAAAACACTCTGAAATAAAAAAAACATGTCTCATGTCTAAAGGTCATGAACTTCCTCCCTGCACCACTACAGGTACAGAGCTGGGAGGACTGTGTTCAAATCTCACTGGGAGACACTTCTATAACAGAACCTGTTTTTAAACATTTTATAATGTACCCTTTCTAACTTAATAACTTTTATAACAGAGGTAATAGATATAAAGGTCTTACAACATATGTCTTTATAGTTTCATCAGAGACAGAGAGACGTTCCTCGTCCAGACACGGGAGCTAGAGAGGTACAGAAGGTATAGAGGAAACAGGAAGTGGAGTAAAGCTTATAGGCTACATGCAAATAACAGAGGTTGATTTTGGACTGTGTACGTTTTGTGTTGTACAAATGCAACACAATGAGACATGAAAGCCTTCCTACCAACTGCAGTGCATCCAGAATCCTAAATAGACCTAAAGGACTAAAATAATGTCTCTAATCACGACAGTGACATCCTTTACAGAGACAGAATAATGTCTCTAATCGACCTATAGGACTAAAATAATGACTCTAATAGACCTAAAGGCCTAAATAATGACTCTCATCGACCTATAGGCCTAAAATAATGTCTCTAATCGACCTATAGGCCTAAAATAATGACTCTCATCGACCTATAGGCCTAAAATAATGACTCTCATCGACCTATAGGCCTAAAATAATGACTCTCATCGACCTATAGGCCTAAAATAATTACTCTCATCGACCTATAGGCCTAAAATAATGACTCTCATCGACCTATAGGCCTAAAATAATGACTCTCATCGACCTATAGGCCTAAAATAATGTCTCTCATCGACCTATAGGCCTAAAATAATGTCTCTCATCGACCTATAGGCCTAAATAATGACTCTCATCTCTCTCCATTAGCAACCACTACTGTTTCTGTGGTCTCCATTAGCAACCACTACTGTTTCTGTGGTCTCCATTAGCAACCACTACTGTTTCTGTGGTCTCCATTAACAACCACTACTGTTTCTGTGGTCTCCATTAGCAACCACTACTATTTCTGTGGTCTCCATATAACAACCACTACTGTTTCTGTGGTCTCCATTAGCAACCACTACTATTTCTGTGGTCTCCAATTAACAACCACTACTGTTTCTGTGGTCTCCATTAGCAACCACTACTGTTTCGTGGTCTCCATTAACAACCACTACTGTTTCCGTGGTCTTCCATTAGGCAAACCACTACTGTTTCTTCTGTGGTCTCCATTTAGCAACCACTTACTGTTTTCTGTGCGTCTTCCATTTAGCAACCACTACTGTTCTGTGGTCTCCATTAGCAACCACTACTGTTCTGTGGGTCTCCACTAGCAACCACATACTGTTTCTGTGTAGTCTCCATTGGTAGCACCAACTTACTGTTCTGTGGTCTCAATTAGCAACCACTACCTGTGTTCTGTGGTCCTCCACTAGAAACCACTACTGTTTCTGTGGTTACCACTCTTTGACACTTCATACCTACTGGTAATACCCCCCAATTCAAGCAGAGCCACCAGGTCTCATTGTTAGGGTGTGCTTTGACAGTAGCCATACGGATGGCAATAATCATTTCCATCTGATGTACTTCTGTTATATAGAGTTATATAGTGTTATATATAGTCATATGGAGTTATAAAGAGTTATAAAGAGTTATATAGTGTTATATAGTGTTATATAGTGTTATAGTGTTATATAGTGTTATATATATAGTCATATGGAGTTATATAGTGTTATATAGTGTTATATATAGTCATATGGAGTTATATAGTGTTATAGTGTTATATAGTGTTATATAGTGTTATATAGTGTTATATAGTGTTATATAGTGTTATATAGTGTTATATATATAGTCATATGGAGTTATATAGTGTTCTATATAGTTATATAGACTTATATAGTGTTATATTGTTATATAGTGTTATATAGAGTTATATAGTGTTATATAGTGTTATATAGTGTTATAAAGAGTTATATAGAGTTATATGGAGTTATATAGTGTTATAAAGAGTTATATAGTGTTATATAGAGTTATATAGTGTTATATAGTGTTATATAGTGTTCTATATAGTTATATAGACTTATATAGTGTTATATTGTTATATAGTGTTATATAGAGTTATATAGAGTTATATAGTGTTATATAGTGTTATATAGTGTTATAAAGAGTTATATAGAGTTATATGGAGTTATATAGTGTTATAAAGAGTTATATAGTGTTATATAGAGTTATATAGTATTATATAGAGTTATATAGTGTTATATAGTGTTATATAGTGTTATAGTGTTATATAGTGTTATAGTGTTATATAGTGTTATATAGTGTTATATAGTGTTATATAGAGTTATATAGTGTTATATAGAGTTATATAGTGTTATATAGTGTTATATAGTGTTATATAGTGTTAGTGTTATATGTGTTATATAGAGTTATATAGTGTTATATAGTGTTATATAGTGTTATATAGTGTTATATAGAGTTATATAGTGTTATATAGTGTTATATAGAGTTATATAGTGTTATATAGTGTTATATAGTGTTATATAGAGTTATATAGTGTTATATAGAGTTATATAGTGTTATATAGTGTTATATAGTGTTATATAGAGTTATATAGAGTTATATAGTGTTATATAGTGTTATATAGTGTTATATAGAGTTATATAGAGTTATATAGTGTTATATAGTGTTATATAGAGTTATATAGTGTTATATAGAGTTATATAGTGTTATATAGTGTTATATAGAGTTATATAGTGTTATATAGAGTTATATAGTGTTATATAGTGTTATATAGTGTTATATAGAGTTATATAGTGTTATATAGTGTTATATAGTGTTATATAGAGTTATATAGTGTTATATAGTGTTATATAGAGTTATATAGTGTTATATAGTGTTATATAGAGTTATATAGTGTTATATAGTGTTATATAGTGTTATATAGAGTTATATAGTGTTATATAGTGTTATATAGAGTTATATAGTGTTATATAGTGTTATATAGTGTTATATAGTGTTATATAGTGTTATATAGTGTTATATAGTGTTATAGTGTTATATAGTGTTATAGTGTTATATAGTGTTATAGTGTTATATAGTGTTATATAGTGTTATATAGTGATATATAGTGTTATAGTGTTATATAGTGTTATATAGTGTTATATAGTGTTATATAGTGTTATAGTGTTATATAGTGTTATATAGAGTTATATAGTGTTATATAGTGTTATATAGTGTTATATAGTGTTATAGTGTTATATAGTGTTATAGTGTTATATAGAGTTATATAGTGTTATATAGTGTTATATAGTGTTATATAGTGTTATATAGTGTTATATAGAGTTATATAGTGTTATATAGTGTTATATAGTGTTATAGTGTTATATAGTGTTATAGTGTTATATAGTGTTATATAGAGTTATATAGAGTTATATAGTGTTATATAGTGTTATATAGTGTTATATAGTGTTATAGTGTTATATAGTGTTATATAGTGTTATATAGTGTTATATAGTGTTATAGTGTTATATAGTGTTATATAGTGTTATAGTGTTATATAGTGTTATAGTGTTATATAGTGTTATATAGTGTTATATAGTGTTATATAGTGTTATATAGTGTTATAGTGTTATATAGTGTTATAGTGTTATATAGTGTTATATAGTGTTATATAGTGTTATATAGTGTTATAGTGTTATATAGTGTTATATAGTGTTATATAGTGTTATATAGTGTTATATAGTGTTATATAGTGTTATATATAGTCATATAGAGTTATATAGTGTTATATAGTGTTATATAGTGTTATATAGTGTTATATAGTGTTATATAGTGTTATATAGTGTTATATATAGTCATATAGTGTTATATAGAGTTATATAGTGTTATATAGTGTTATATAGTGTTATATAGTGTTATATAGTGTTATATAGTGTTATATAGTGTTATAGTGTTATATAGTGTTATATATAGTCATATAGTGTTATATAGTGTTATATAGTGTTATATAGTGTTATATAGTGTTATATAGTGTTATATAGAGTTATATAGTGTTATATAGTGTTATATAGTGTTATATAGTGTTATATAGTGTTATATAGAGTTATATAGTGTTATATAGTGTTATATAGTGTTATAGTGTTATATAGTGTTATATAGTGTTATATAGTGTTATATATAGTCATATAGTGTTATATAGTGTTATATAGTGTTATATAGTGTTATATAGTGTTATATAGTGTTATATATATAGTCATATAGTGTTATATAGTGTTATATAGTGTTATATAGTGTTATAGTGTTATATAGTGTTATATAGTGTTATATAGTGTTATATAGTGTTATATAGTGTTATATAGTGTTATAGTGTTATATAGTGTTATATAGTGTTATATAGTGTTATATAGTGTTATATAGTGTTATAGTGTCATATAGTGTTATATAGTGTTATATAGTGTTATATATAGTCATATAGTGTTATATAGTGTTATATAGTGTTATATAGTGTTATAGTGTTATAGTGTTATATAGTGTTATATAGTGTTATAGTGTTATATAGTGTTATATAGTGTTATATAGTGTTATATAGTGTTATAGTGTTATAGTGTTATAGTGTTATATAGTGTTATATAGTGTTATAGTGTTATAGTGTTATATAGTGTTATATAGTGTTATAGTGTCATATAGTGTTATATAGTGTTATATAGAGTTATATAGTGTTATATAGTGTTATATAGTGTTATAGTGTTATATAGTGTTATATAGTGTTATATAGTGTTATAGTGTTATAGTGTTATATAGTGTTATAGTGTTATATAGTGTTATATAGTGTTATATAGTGTTATAGTGTTATAGTGTTATAGTGTTATAGTGTTATATAGAGTTATATAGTGTTATATAGTGTTATATAGTGTTATAGTGTTATAGTGTTATATAGTGTTATAGTGTTATATAGTGTTATATAGTGTTATATAGTGTTATATAGTGTTTATAGTGTTATAGTGTTATAGTGTTATAGTGTTATATAGTGTTATATAGTGTTATATAGTGTTATAGTGTTATAGTGTTATAGTGTTATATAGTGTTATATAGTGTTATATAGTGTTATATAGAGTTATATAGTGTTATAGTGTTATAGTGTTATAGTGTTATATAGTGTTATATAGTGTTATATAGTGTTATATAGTGTTATATAGTGTTATATAGTGTTATAGTGTTATATAGTGTTATATAGTGTTATATAGTGTTATAGTGTTATATAGTGTTATATAGTGTTATATAGTGTTATATAGTGTTATATAGTGTTATATAGTGTTATATAGTGTTATAGTGTTATATAGTGTTATATAGTGTTATATAGTGTTATAGTGTTATATAGAGTTATATAGTGTTATATAGTGTTATATAGTGTTATAGTGTTATATAGAGTTATATAGTGTTATATAGTGTTATATAGTGTTATATAGTGTTATATAGTGTTATATAGTGTTATATAGTGTTATAGTGTTATATAGTGTTATAGTGTTATATAGTGTTATATAGTGTTATATAGTGTTATATAGTGTTATATAGTGTTATAGTGTTATATAGAGTTATATAGTGTTATATAGTGTTATATAGTGTTATATAGTGTTATATAGTGTTATATAGTGTTATATAGTGTTATAGTGTTATATAGTGTTATATAGTGTTATAGTGTTATATAGTGTTATATAGTGTTATATAGTGTTATATAGTGTTATAGTGTTATATAGTGTTATATAGTGTTATAGTGTTATATAGTGTTATATAGTGTTATATAGTGTTATATAGTGTTATATAGTGTTATAGTGTTATATAGTGTTATATAGTGTTATATAGTGTTATAGTGTTATATAGTGTTATATAGTGTTATATAGTGTTATATAGTGTTATATAGTGTTATATAGTGTTATATAGTGTTATAGTGTTATATAGTGTTATAGTGTTATATAGTGTTATAGTGTTATAGTGTTATATAGTGTTATATAGTGTTATATAGTGTTATAGTGTTATATAGTGTTATATAGTGTTATATAGTGTTATATAGTGTTATATAGTGTTATATAGTGTTATATAGTGTTATATAGTGTTATATAGTGTTATATAGTGTTATATAGTGTTATATAGTGTTATAGTGTTATATAGTGTTATATAGAGTTATATAGTGTTATATAGTGTTATATAGTGTTATATAGTGTTATATAGTGTTATAGTGTTATATAGTGTTATATAGTGTTATATAGTGTTATAGTGTTATATAGTGTTATATAGTGTTATATAGTGTTATATAGTGTTATAGTGTTATATAGTGTTATATAGTGTTATATAGTGTTATATAGTGTTATATAGTGTTATATAGTGTTATAGTGTTATATAGTGTTATATAGTGTTATATAGTGTTATAGTGTTATATAGTGTTATATAGTGTTATATAGTGTTATATAGTGTTATAGTGTTATATAGTGTTATATAGTGTTATATAGTGTTATATAGTGTTATATAGTGTTATAGTGTTATATAGTGTTATAGTGTTATATAGTGTTATATAGTGTTATATAGTGTTATAGTGTTATATAGTGTTATATAGTGTTATATAGTGTTATATAGTGTTATATAGTGTTATATAGTGTTATAGTGTTATATAGTGTTATAGTGTTATATAGTGTTATATAGTGTTATATAGTGTTATATAGTGTTATAGTGTTATATAGTGTTATAGTGTTATATAGTGTTATATAGTGTTATATAGTGTTATATAGTGTTATAGTGTTATATAGTGTTATAGTGTTATAGTGTTATATAGTGTTATATAGTGTTATATAGTGTTATATAGTGTTATATAGTGTTATAGTGTTATATAGTGTTATAGTGTTATATAGTGTTATATAGTGTTATATAGTGTTATATAGTGTTATATAGTGTTATATAGTGTTATATAGTGTTATAGTGTTATATAGTGTTATAGTGTTATATAGTGTTATATAGTGTTATATAGTGTTATATAGTGTTATATAGTGTTATAGTGTTATATAGTGTTATAGTGTTATATAGTGTTATATAGTGTTATATAGTGTTATAGTGTTATATAGTGTTATAGTGTTATAGTGTTATATAGTGTTATATAGTGTTATATAGTGTTATATAGTGTTATATAGTGTTATATAGTGTTATAGTGTTATATAGTGTTATAGTGTTATATAGTGTTATATAGTGTTATATAGTGTTATAGTGTTATATAGTGTTATAGTGTTATATAGTGTTATATAGTGTTATAGTGTTATATAGTGTTATATAGTGTTATATAGTGTTATATAGTGTTATATAGTGTTATAGTGTTATATAGTGTTATAGTGTTATATAGTGTTATATAGTGTTATATAGTGTTATATAGTGTTATATAGTGTTATATAGTGTTATAGTGTTATATAGTGTTATAGTGTTATATAGTGTTATATAGTGTTAGTGTTATAGTGTTATATAGTGTTATAGTGTTATATAGTGTTATATAGTGTTATATAGTGTTAGTGTTATAGTGTTATATAGTGTTATAGTGTTATATAGTGTTATATAGTGTTATATAGTGTTATATAGTGTTATATAGTGTTATATAGTGTTATAGTGTTATATAGTGTTATATAGTGTTATATAGTGTTATAGTGTTATATAGTGTTATATAGTGTTATATAGTGTTATATAGTGTTATATAGTGTTATATAGTGTTATATAGTGTTATAGTGTTATATAGTGTTATATAGTGTTATATAGTGTTATAGTATTATATAGTGTTATATAGTGTTATATAGTGTTATATAGTGTTATATAGTGTTATATAGTGTTATAGTGTTATATAGTGTTATATAGTGTTATATAGTGTTATAGTATTATATAGTGTTATATAGTGTTATAGTGTTATATAGTGTTATATAGTGTTATAGTGTTATATAGTGTTATATAGTGTTATATAGTGTTATAGTGTTATATAGTGTTATATAGTGTTATATAGTGTTATAGTGTTATATAGTGTTATATAGTGTTATATAGTGTTATAGTGTTATATAGTGTTATATAGTGTTATATAGTGTTATATAGTGTTATAGTGTTATATAGTGTTATATAGTGTTATAGTGTTATATAGTGTTATATAGTGTTATATAGTGTTATATAGTGTTATAGTGTTATATAGTGTTATATAGTGTTATATAGTGTTATAGTGTTATATAGTGTTATATAGTGTTATATAGTGTTATATAGTGTTATATAGTGTTATATAGTGTTATAGTGTTATATAGTGTTATAGTGTTATATAGTGTTATATAGTGTTATATAGTGTTATATAGTGTTATATAGTGTTATAGTGTTATATAGTGTTATATAGTGTTATATAGTGTTATATAGTGTTATAGTGTTATATAGTGTTATATAGTGTTATAGTGTTATATAGTGTTATATAGTGTTATATAGTGTTATAGTGTTATATAGTGTTATATAGTGTTATAGGTTATAGTGTTATATAGTGTTTATAGTGTTTATAGTGTTATAGTGTTATAGTGTTATATAGTGTTATATAGTGTTATAGTGTTATAGTGTTTATAGTGTTATAGTGTTATATAGTGTTATATAGTGTTATATAGTGTTATATAGTGTTATATAGTGTTATATAGTGTTATAGTGTTATATAGTGTTATAGTGTTATATAGTGTTATATAGTGTTATATATATATATACTTTTTTATTATTTTTATTATTATTATTATTTTTCATTCTTGGGCCTCTATAACTATATCTATTGTTTTTATTTTTGTTGTTGTTGTGTGATTTGGATTGATCCCCTCTACCACACGGAACCCCACTAATCTACTGACGGAGCGCAGGAGGTGGCTAACAACAGACCTCCATCCATACATTTGTCTGTACATTATACCCTTGATGCTATGTTATCGCCCCAGAAACCTCCTTTTACTCTATGTTCCAGACGTTCTAGACGACCAATTCTCATAGCTTTTAGCCGTACCCTTATTCTACTCCTCCTATGTTCCTCTGGCGATTGTAGAGGTGAATCCAGGCCCTGCAGTGCCCTAGCTCCACTCCTATTCCCAGGCGCTCTCTTTTGACGACTTCTGTAACCGTAATAGCCTTGGTTTTCATGCATGTTAACATTAGAAGCCTCCTCCCTAAGTTTGTTCTATTCACTGCTTTAGCACACTCTGCCAAACCCGGATGTTCTAGCTGTGTCTGAATCCTGGCTTAGGAAGACCACCAAAAACTCAGACATTTTAATTCCAAACTACAAAATTTTCAGACAAGATAGAACTGCCCAAAGGGGGCGGTGTTGCAATCTACTGCAAAGATAGCCTGCAGAGTTCTGTCCTACTATCCAGGTCTGTACCCAAACAATTTGAACTTCTACTTTTAAAAATCCACCTCTCTAAAAACAGTCTCTCACCGTTGCCGCCTGCTATAGACCACCCTCTGCCCCCAGCTGTGCTCTGGACACCATATGTGAACTGATTGCCCCCCATCTATCTTCAGAGTTCGTGCTGCTAGGCGACCTAAACTGGAACATGCTTAACACCCCAGCCATCCTACAATCTAAACTTGATGCCCTCAATCTCACACAAATAATCAATGAACCTACCAGGTACCTCCCCAAAACCTTAAACACGGGCACCCTCATAGATATCATCCTAACCAACTTCCCCTCTAAATACACCTCTGCTGTCTTCAACCAAGATCTCAGCGATCACTGCCTCATTGCCCTGCATCCGTAATGGGTCAGCGGTCAAACGACCTCCACTCATCACTGTAAAACGCTCCCTGAAACACTTCTGCGAGCAGGCCTTTCTAATCGACCTGGCCGGGGTATCCTGGAAGGATATTGATCTCATCCCGTCAGTAGAGGATGCCTGGATATTTTTTTAAATGCCTTCCTAACCATCTTAAATAAACATGCCCCATTTAAGAAATTTAGAACCAGGAACAGATATAGCCCTTGGTTCTCCCCAGACCTGACTGCCCTTAACCAACACAAAAACATCCTATGGCGTTCTGCATTAGCATCGAACAGCCCCCGTGATATGCAGCTGTTCAGGGAAGCTAGAAATCATTATACACAGGCAGTTAGAAAAGCCAAGGCTAGCTTTTTCATGCAGAAATTTGCTTCCTGCAACACTAACTCAAAAAAGTTCTGGGACACTGTAAAGTCCATGGAGAATAAGAACACCTCCTCCCAGCTGCCCACTGCACTGAAGATAGGAAACACTGTCACCACTGATAAATCCACCATAATTGAGAATTTCAATAAGCATTTTTCTACGGCTGGCCATGCTTTCCACCTGGCTACTCCTACCCCGGACAACAGCACTGCACCCCCAACAGCAACTCGCCCAAGCCTTCCCCATTTCTCCTTCTCCCAAATCCATTCAGCTGATGTTCTGAAAGAGCTGCAAAATCTGGACCCCTACAAATCAGCCGGGCTAGACAATCTGGACCCTTTCTTTCTAAAATTATCTGCCGAAATTGTTGCCACCCCTATTACTAGCCTGTTCAACCTCTCTTTCGTGTCGTCTGAGATTCCCAAAGATTGGAAAGCAGCTGCGGTCATCCCCCTCTTCAAAGGTCTTCGAAAGCCAAGTCAACAAACAGATTACCGACCATTTCGAATCTCACCATACCTTCTCTGCTATGCAATCCGGTTTCAGAGCTGGTCATGGGTGCACCTCAGCCACGCTCAAGGTCCTAAACGATATCTTAACCGCCATCGATAAGAAACATTACTGTGCAGCCGTATTCATTGATCTGGCCAAGGCTTTCGACTCTGTCAATCACCATATCCTCATCGGCAGACTCGACAGCCTTGGTTTCTCAAATGATTGCCTCGCCTGGTTCACCAACTACTTCTCTGATAGAGTTCAGTGTGTCAAATCGGAGGGTCTGCTGTCCGGACCTCTGGCAGTCTCTATGGGGGTGCCACAGGGTTCAATTCTTGGACCGACTCTCTTCTCTGTATACATCAATGAGGTCGCTCTTGCTGCTGGTGAGTCCCTGATCCACCTCTACGCAGACGACACCATTCTGTATACTTCCGGCCCTTCTTTGGACACTGTGTTAACAACCCTCCAGGCAAGCTTCAATGCCATACAACTCTCCTTCCGTGGCCTCCAATTGCTCTTAAATACAAGTAAAACTAAATGCATGCTCTTCAACCGATCGCTACCTGCACCTACCCCGCCTGTCCAACATCACTACTCTGGACGGCTCTGACTTAGAATACGTGGACAACTACAAATACTTAGGTGTCTGGTTAGACTGTAAACTCTCCTTCCAGACCCATATCAAACATCTCCAATCCAAAGTTAAATCTAGAATTGGCTTCCTATTTCGCAACAAAGCATCCTTCACTCATGCTGCCAAACATACCCTTGTAAAACTGACCATCCTACCAATCCTCGACTTTGGAGATGTCATTTACAAAATAGCCTCCAATACCCTACTCAACAAATTGGATGCAGTCTATCACAGTGCAATCCGTTTTATCACCAAAGCCCCATATACTACCCACCATTGCGACCTGTACGCTCTCGTTGGCTGGCCCTCGCTTCATACTCGTCGCCAAACCCACTGGCTCCATGTCATCTACAAGACCCTGCTAGGTAAAGTCCCCCCTTATCTCAGCTCGCTGGTCACCATAGCATCTCCCACCTGTAGCACACGCTCCAGCAGGTATATCTCTCTAGTCACCCCCAAAACCAATTCTTTCTTTGGCCGCCTCTCCTTCCAGTTCTCTGCTGCCAATGACTGGAACGAACTACAAAAATCTCTGAAACTGGAAACACTTATCTCCCTCACTAGCTTTAAGCACCAACTGTCAGAGCAGCTCACAGATTACTGCACCTGTACATAGCCCACCTATAATTTAGCCCAAACAACTACCTCTTTCCCAACTGTATTTAATTTTAATTTATTTATTTATTTTACTCCTTTGCACCCCATTATTTTTTATTTCTACTTTGCACATTCTTCCATTGCAAAACTACCATTCCAGTATTTTACTTGCTATATTGTATTTACTTTGCCATCATGGCCTTTTTTGCCTTTACCTCCCTTCTCACCTCATTTGCTCACATTGTATATAGACTTGTTTATACTGCATTATTGACTGTATGTTTGTTTTTACTCCATGTGTAACTCTGTGTCGTTTTATCTGTCGAACTGCTTTGCTTTATCTTGGCCAGGTCGCAATTGTAAATGAGAACTTGTTCTCAACTTGCCTACCTGGTTAAATAAAGGTAAAATAAATTTTAAAAAATAAAATAAAAATATATAGTCATATGGAGTTATATAGTGTTATATATATAGTCATATAGAGTTATATAGTGTTATATAGTGTTATATAGAGTTATATAGAGTTATATAGTGTTATAGTGTTATAGTGTTATATAGTGTTATATAGTGTTATATAGTGTTATATAGAGTTATATAGTATTATATAGAGTTATATAGTGTTATATAGAGTCATTTGATGTAAGATGACTCTTGAATCACCACATGCTGCTTATACTGTTTTCTGAGTGCCTAAGGGCAACATATCCCCCCTATATAGTGCACTACTTTTGACCAGGGTCTATTGGGCTCAAGAGCACTAAGTAGGGAATAGGGTGCCATTTGGAAGGCACCCCCTGTACACCCTTTTAATCTTCTTCATCTACATGCCATAATAAAAGGTAGACAGAGATAATAAAGGCAGACAGAGATAATAAAGGAAGACAGAGATAATAAAGGAAGACAGAGATAATAAAGGATGACTGTGATAATAAACGAAGACAGAGATAATAAAGGTAGACAGAGATAATAAAGGAAGACAGAGATAATAAAGGAAGACAGAGATAATAAAGGATGACTGTGATAATAAACGAAGACAGAGATAATAAAGGAAGACAGACACAATAAAGGAAGACAGAGATAATAAAGGAAGACAGAGATAATAAAGGATGACTGTGATAATAAAGGAAGACAGAGATAATAAAGGAAGACGGAGATAATAAAGGATGACTGTGATAATAAAGGAAGACATAGAAAATAAAGGATGACAGAGATAATAAAGGATGACTGTGATAATAAAGGAAGACAGAGAGAATAAAGGATGAGAGAGATAATAAAGGATGACTGTGATAATAAAGGAAGACAGAGATAATAAAGGATGACAGAGATAATAAAGGAAGACAGAGATAATAAAGGATGACTGTGATAATAAAGGAAGACAGAGATAATAAAGGAAGACAGAGATAATAAAGGAAGACAGAGATAATAAAGGATGACTGTGATAATAAAGGAAGACAGAGATAATAAAGGATGACTGTGATAATAAAGGAAGACAGAGATAATAAAGGATGACAGAGATAATAAAGGATGACTGTGATAATAAAGGAAGACAGAGATAATAAAGGATGACTGTGATAATAAAGGAAGACAGAGATAATAAAGGATGACAGAGATAATAAAGGATGACTGTGATAATAAAGGATGACAGAGATAATAAAGGATGACTGTGATAATAAAGGTAGACAGAGATAATAAAGGAAGACAGAGATAATAAAGGAAGACAGCGATAATAAAGGAAGACAGAGATAATAAAGGAAGACAGAGATAATAAAGGATGACAGAGATAATAAAGGATGACTGTGATAATAAAGGAAGACAGTGACTCCATGCTCTCTTCCAAGTATACCACACACTAGGAAGAAATCATCTTACCCTGAGACAATCATCTAACATTGTGGAGACTAAAGGGTATCACAATTTATTTAACTAGGCAAGTCAGTTAAGAACAAATTCTTATTTTCAATGACGGCCTACTTTGAACAGGCAGTTAACGGGGGTTAACTGCCTGTTCAAAGGGCAGAACGACAGATTTGTACCTTGTCAGCTCTGGGATTTGAACTTGCAACCTTTCAGTTACTAGTCCACCGCTCTAACTACTAGGCTACCCTGCCGCCCCTACACTCTAACCACTAGGCTACCCTGCCGCCCCTACGCTCTAACCACTAGGCTACCCTGCCGCCTCTACACTCTAACCACTAGGCTACCCTGCCGCCCCTCCACTCTAACCACTAGGCTACCCTGCCGCCCCTACGCTCTAACCACTAGGCTACCCTGCCGCCCCTCCACTCTAACCACTAGGCTACCCTGCCACCCCAGTAACCTTGTGTTCAGGGTTGGGGAGTAACAGATGACATTCCGTTAAAATTGTATCCCTCATTTACAGTTTCCATTATTTTGGCAATTACCTGTATATACAGTGCTTTCGTTAAGTATTCAGACCCCTTAATTTTTTCTACATTTTGTTACATTACAGCCTTATTCTAAAATGGATTAAATAGCCCCCCCCCTAATCAATCTACACACAATACCACATAATTACAAAGCAAAAAACAGGTTTTTAAACATTTTTGTAATTGTATTGAAAAAAAAAAAAACTGAAATATCTCTTTTACATAAGTATTCAGACCCTTTACTCAGTAGTTTGTTGAAGCACCTTTGGCAGTGATTACAGCCTCTAGTCTTCTTGGGTATGACGCTACAAGCTTGGCACACCTATATTTGGGGAGTTTCTCCCATTCTTCTCTGCAGATCCTCTCAAGCTCTGTCAGGTTGGATGGGGAGCATCGCCTCCACTAGCCTGTACTGTTGACACCGGGCAGGGTGGGGCCATGGACTCACGCTGCTGACGCCAAATCATCCTGAGTCAGTATGACGCAACAGGAACCGGGATTTGTCGGACCAGGCAATGTTTTTCAACTCCTCAATTGTCCAGTGTTGGTGATCGTGTGCCCACTGGAGCCTCTTCTTGTTTTTAGCTGATAGGAACCCGCTGTGGTCGTCTGCTGCATTAGCCCATCTGTGACGAGGACCGACGAGTTGTCCACTCAGAGATGCCGTTCTGCACACCACTGTTGTACTGCACCGTTATTTTCCTGTTTGTGGGACGCCTGTTAGCATGCGTGACTCTTGTCCTTCTCCTTCCACCTCTCATCAACAAGCTGTTTTCACCCACAGGACTGCCGCAAACTGGATGCTTTTGTTTGTCCATTCTCAGAAAACCCTTAGACACTGTTGTGTGTGAAAAGTCCAGGAGGCCGTTTCTGAGATACTGGATCCAGCTCGCCTGGCGCCCACGGTCACGTGACTCACTGTCTGTAGGAGTGAACCATTTAAACAGGTGGTGTACCTAATAAACTGGCCACTGTCTGTAGGAGCGAACCATTTAAACAGGTGGTGTACCTAATAAACTGGCCACTGTCTGTAGGAGCGAAACATTTAAACAGGTGGTGTACCTAATAAACTTCCTACTGTCTGTAGGAGCGAACCATTTAAACAGGTGGTGTACCTAATAAACTGGCCACTGTCTGTAGGAGTGAACCATTTAACAGGTGATGTACCTAATAAACTGGCTAATGAAAACAGTCAACGGTGACCGTCACTAGTACACAGGAAGAGACAGGAACCCAACCAGGGGAGTGGTGTAGTGAGGTGAGGAGGAAAGGGAGTGTTGCATCCTGGGATACCTTTTGAGCACCAGAGAAGGCGTGGTAGAAGCTAGATACGTAGGTCATGATGGCCTTCTCATCCGGGCGGGCCGTGCCCACGATATCTGGAGAAAGAGAGGATGGGGAGGGAGGAGGGGAGGGAGGAGGGGTTGGGGAGGGAGGAGGGGTTGGGGAGGGAGAGGATGGGAAGGATGTTGGGGAGGGAGGAGGGGTTTGGGGGTGGAGGAAGGGGTTGGGGACAGAGGAGGGGAGTTTGGGGACGGTGGAGGGGGTTAGGGAGGAGAGGAAGAGGATGAGGACGGAGGGCGGGGGGGTTGGGGAAGGAGGAGGGGGTTTAGGGACGGAGGAGGGGGTTGGGGAGGAGAGGAGAGGAGAGGAGAGGAGGATGGGGGTGGATGGGGGAGCAGGGGGGAGAGAGGGAGGGAGGGGTATGGTAATGGTCATTTTAAACACAAGAGATAAATGACATAGAGTAGAGAGTGGGGGTGTCTCAGCAAACACACCCCCTTCCCCTATATACAGTCAGCTACTTCTGGCCAGGTGAAAACACAACAGACAAATGGGTACCATAGAGTTGAATAGAGGCCACATTTTTGCAAACATGTCCACATTGGCCCTAATGCAGGTGGCCCTAATGCAGGTGGCCCTAATGCAGGTGGCCCTAATGCAGGTGGCCCTAATGCAGGTGGCCCTAATGCAGGTGGCCCTAATGCAGGTGGCCCTAATGCAGGTGGCCCTAATGCAGGTGGCCCTAATGCAGGTGGCCCTAATGCAGGTGGCCCTAATGCAGGTGGCCCTAATGCAGGTGGCCCTGAGGGCAGCCCTCACTTTGACAGAAATAAGCCCTTTTTGGATCAGCTGAATGTTACATTGTATCATAAAGATATAGATATATAGTATATTTAGGATTCAGATGTTTCTGCTAATCATTTCCGACATTTTGACATTTTGACTGTCGAATTGATATATCGCCTCACGATCATCACTGCTATCGTCCATTTTTAACACTAATCTTTCCCAAGCTTTATGGTAAAAACTGGACCTACTGTTCCACCCCACAATCACATGATGACAGGTTGACTAATTCAAGTTGAGGAAAACAGGATAACAGTATCCAGGAAGGGAAGCTTCACTTTGAGTCACTCCAGATTACGTGCTAATCTAGAGAAAATTCAATATACACTCTCTCTCTCTCTCTCTGTCTCTCTCCCTCTGTCTCTCTCTCTCTGTCTCTCTGTCTCTCTCTCTCTGTCTCTCTCTCTCTGTCTCTCTCTCTCTCTCTCTCTCTCTCTCTGTGTCTCTGTCTCTCTCTCTCTGTCTCAGCTCACTCTCGCTCTCTAAGATATCTATATTTAGGTACAGAGCTAACCAGTTTAAAATGGGGAATAGGGACAACAAATTTAACTCAGAATAGAGACATCAGAGCAAAGCCTTCTGTCATCTCGGTTTATTCTTTCTTTCAACATTCTGAAAAGTCAGAGGTCGGACCCACCAGTCTGTGGGGTCAAAATATCTCGTAAAAACAAGAAACTAAAAAACATGAAAAGTTGAGTGAAACATGGTCGCGCTCCAGACCGACTACATTGTAGATGTTGCATTGCATCAACCAAAGGTTACGTGCCATAACAAATGGCTATATCATACGACATGTTAAACACCTATCCAGGCATTGTGAGATATGGCAAGTATCTGCAATGCAGTCGGCCTGGGAACGCGGCCATGTCAGTCTCGACTTCACTTCCTCCTTGACCCTTAACCCTCCTGGTCTTACCCTCAGCGTCCAACATCTTGGGAATGTCCAGGTACTTCTCTGCCACGTCAAAGGCTGTGTTCAGGTTGGTCATGGGGTCATCCTACAGGTGAGAGGAGAAACAGGAGGATATCAGACCACCTGGATAGGTGAAAGGTCAGGTGGTCCCTGAGGAGAGGGGGTTGATCTATACGGTTCTGTATAAAGTGAAAGGTCAGGTGGTCCCTGAGGAGAGAGGGTAGATCTATATGGTTCTGTATAAGGTGAAAGGTCAGGTGGTCCCTGAGGAGAGAGGGTAGATCTATATGGTTCTCTAAAAGGTGAAAGGTCAGGTGGTCCCTGAGGAGAGGGGGTTGATCTATACGGTTCTGTATAAGGTGAAAGGTCAGGTGGTCCCTGAGGAGAGGGGGTTGATCTATATGGTTATGTATAAGGTGAAAGGTCAGGTGGTCCCTGAGGAGAGGGGGTTGATCTATATGGTTCTGTATAAGGTGAAAGGTTAGGTGGTCCCTGAGGAGAGGGGGTTGATCTATATGGTTCTGTATAAGGTGAAAGGTCAGGTGGTCCCTGAGGAGAGGGGGTTGATCTATATGGTTCTCTAAAAGGTGAAAGGTCAGGTGGTCCCTGAGGAGAGAGGGTAGATCTATATGGTTCTCTAAAAGGTGAAAGGTCAGGTGGTCCCTGAGGAGAGGTGGTTGATCTATACGGTTCTGTATAAGGTGAAAGGTCAGGTGGTCCTTGAGGAGAGGGGGTTGATCTATATGGTTCTGTATAAGGTGAAAGGTCAGGTGGTCCCTGAGGAGAGGGGGTTGATCTATATGGTTCTGTATAAGGTGAAAGGTCAGGTGGTCCCTGAGGAGAGGGGGTTGATCTATATGGTTCTGTATAAGGTGAAAGGTCAGGTGGTCCCTGAGGAGAGGGGGTTGATCTATATGGTTCTGTATAAGGTGAAAGGTCAGGTGGTCCCTGAGGAGAGAGGGTAGATCTATATGGTTCTCTAAAAGGTGAAAGGTCAGGTGGTCCCTGAGGAGAGAGGGTAGATCTATATGGTTCTCTAAAAGGTGAAAGGTCAGGTGGTCCCTGAGGAGAGAGGGTAGATCTATATGGTTCTCTAAAAGGTGAAAGGTCAGGTGGTCCCTGAGGAGAGGGGGTTGATCTATACGGTTCTGTATAAGGTGAAAGGTCAGGTGGTCCCTGAGGAGAGGGGGTTGATCTATACGGTTCTGTATAAGGTGAAAGGTCAGGTGGTCCCTGAGGGGAGGGGGTTGATCTATATGGTTCTGTATAAGGTGAAAGGTCAGGTGGTCCCTGAGGAGAGGGGGTTGATCTATATGGTTCTCTAAAAGGTGAAAGGTCAGGTGGTCACTGAGGAGAGAGGGTTGATCTATATGGTTCTCTAAAAGGTGAAAGGTCAGGTGGTCACTGAGGAGAGAGGGTTGATCTATATGGTTCTCTAAAAGGTGAAAGGTCAGGTGGTCCCTGAGGAGAGAGGATCTATATGGTTCTGTGTAAATGTATCATCAGGGCACTAGTCTCTCACCTTGCGTAGCTTGCCATAGTCAATGAGCTCTGGGCGGTGTCTGTGAATGAGAGCACAGAATCCCAACCCATCTTTCCAGCTGAGAGAGAGAGAGAGAGAGAGAGAGAGAGAGAGAGAGAGAGAGAGAGATTAAGACAAAATCATGACAATCATGTCCTTAGCTCTAGACCAGCACTGAGGAATACCTAACCTATATTCAATTTAACATCATGTTGACATTTCTCTCCCTGTCTCTCTCTCTCTGTCTCTCCCTGTCTCTCTCTATCACTCCCTGTCTCACTCTCTCTGTCTCTCTCCCTGTCTCTCTCCCTGTATCTCTCTCTGTCTCTTTCCCTGTCTCTCTCCCCATCTCTCCCCGTCTCTCTCCCCATCTCTCCCCCTGTCTCTCTCCCCATCTCTCCCCCTGTCTCTCTCCCAGTCTCTCTGCCCGTCCCTCCCTGTCCATCCATCCAGAACACTAAGCATTTCCATGTCAGATAATCTACTCCATATAACGTGAAAGATGATCTCTACATCCATCCTGTCCTCATTACACAACACGCTCTAATCCTTCTGAGTCAGGGCTGGTGTCCATAGAGCCAGGTCTGATCAGTCTCTGAGTCAGGGCTGGTGTCCATAGAGCCAGGTCTGATCAGTTTCTGAGTCAGGGCTGGTGTCCATAGAGCCAGGTCTGACCAGTCTCTGAGTCAGGGCTGGTGTCCATAGAGCCAGGTCTGACCAGTCTCTGAGTCAGGGCTGGTGTCCATAGAGCCAGGTCTGACCAGTCTCTGAGTCAGGGCTGGTGTCCATAGAGCCAGGTCTGATCAGTCTCTGAGTCAGGGCTGGTGTCCATAGAGCCAGGTCTGATCAGTCTCTGAGTCAGGGCTGGTGTCCATAGAGCCAGGTCTGACCAGTCTCTGAGTCAGGGCTGGTGTCCATAGAGCCAGGTGGAAAAACAATGGAGGAGCATATTAGATCACACACAGCCAGCCACTGTGCCAGTAAAACAGGAGACGAGAGAGAGAGAGAGAGAGAGAGTGTGTGTGTGTGTGAGAGAGACGAGAGAGAGAGAGAGAGACAAGAGAGAGAGAGAGAGAGAGAGAGAGAGAGAGACGAGAAAGAGAGAGAGAGAGAGAGAGAGAGACGAGAGAGAGAGAGAGAGAGAGAGAGAGAGAGAGTGTGTGTGTGTGTGAGAGAGACGAGAGAGAGAGAGAGACAAGAGAGAGAGAGAGAGAGAGACGAGAGAGAGAGAGAGACGAGAGAGAGAGAGAGAGAGAGAGAGAGAGAGAGAGAGAGACGATAGAGAGAGAGAGAGAGACGAGAGAGAGAGATGAGAGAGAGAGATGAGAGAGAGAGAGGAGATGAGAGAGAGAAAGAGAGAGAGAGGAGAGAGAGAGAGAGAGAGAGAGAGAGAGAGAGAGAGAGAGAGAGAGAGAGAGAGTGTGTGTGTGTGTGTGTGTGTGTGTGTGTGTGTGTGTGTGTGTGTGTGTGTGTGAGAGAGAGAGCAGGAACCAAGATTTCATTAAAAAAATCAGAAATACAGACATTGTCATCCTACAAGAAACATGGTATAGAGGAGACGGACCCACTGGTTGCCCTCTAGGTTACAGAGAGCTGGTAGTCCCATCCACCAATCTACCAGGTGTGAAACAGGGAAGGGACTCAGGCGGTATGCTAATTTGGTATAGAGCAGACCTAACTCACTCCATTAAATTAATCAAAACAAGAACATTTTACATTTGGCTAGAAATTCAAAAGGAAATGACCTCAACAGAGAAAAATGTCCTCCTGTGTGCTACCTACAGTATATCCTCCCACTAGAATCCCCATACTTTAACGATGACAGCTTCTCCATCCTGGAGGGGGAAATCAATAGTTTCCGGGCCAAATGACATGTTTTAGTCTGTGGCGACCTAAATGCCAGTGACAGCATTCCCTCCCCCATATGCCCCCCTACACACTATGACAACATAACCAACAAAAACGGGTCACAACTCCTGCAGCTCTGTCGGAAGCTGGGTATGTACATAGTCAATGGTAGGCTTCCAGGGGACTCCTATGGTAGGTACAACTATAGCTCTGTTACATCCTGGGTATGTACATAGTCAATGGTAGGCTTCCAGGGGACTCCTATGGTAGGTACACCTATAACTCATCTCCTGGCAGTTGTACTGTAGACTACTTTATCACTGACCTCAACCCAGAGTCTCAGATCACAACAAAAGCACACTCTATTTGAACAGAGCAATACTCAATCATGAGGCATCAAAGCCAAAGGAACTGAGTAATATTATGTAATGCTATAGATGGAAGGAAAGTAGTGTGGACATCTGCCAAAAACAATTAGGCAACAACAAATGCAATCCCCTCTAGACAATTTCCAGGACAAAATATTTCACTGTAATAGTGAAGGTGTAAACTTGGCAGTAGAAAATCTACACAGTTTATTTGACCTCTCAGCTTCCCTATCAAATCTACAAATGTCAAGCGGACAACCTAAGAAAATGAACAACAATGACAAATGGTTTGATGAAGAATGCAAAAACCTAAGAAAGAAATTGAGAAACCTGTCCAACCAAAAACATAGAGACCCAGAAAACCTGAGTCTACGCCTTTACTATGGTGAATCACTAAAACAATACAGAAATACACTACGGAAAAAGAAGGAACAGCATGTCAGAAATCAGCTCAATGCAATTGAAGAATCCATAGACTCTAACCACTTCTGGGAAAATTGGAAAACACTAAACAAACAACAACACGAAGAATTATCTATCCAAAATGGAGATGTATGGGTAAACCACTTCTCCAATCTGTTTGGCTCTATAACAAAGAATAAAGAGCAAAAACATATACATGATCAAATACAGATCTTAGAATCAACTATGAAAGACGACCAGAACCCACTGGATTCCAGAACCCACTGGATTCCAGAACCCACTGGATTCTCCAATTACCTTGAATGAGCTACAGGACAAAACATGTGTTGATGATATCGTAAATGACATTATAAAATATACAGACCACAAATTCCAATTGGCTATACTAAAACTCTTTAATAACGTCATCCTCAGCTCTGGCATCTTCCCCAATATTTGGAACATATTTGGAATATTTGGTATGCTCTGAGGTGGCATAGCAGTTCAGACGTCTTTTGTCCTCGTCTTGTCGTGTCCTGTATATATATATATTTACAACTTTTTCACATACATTTTATTTTTATTTTCCATCAACTCATCTTCAAAACACTCTCCTGCAACCCGCCTCACCAATGTATATTTATAAAAAAGTATTATTTACCTCAGATCTGTAATCCTCCAAGAAGCTAGCCAGAAACTCCAGGAGGCTGGCCTGAAACTAGCCAGAAGCTAATCCAGAAGCTAGTTCAGAAGCTAGTTGGCTCCTTTACTGGCAAGTCGTTGGTGTTCAGCTAACCACGGTTTGTGGTCATCGGCTATCCTTTGGCTCGAAAGTCTATCGCCAGTTCTGTACGGCGCAGCGCGGCTCGGAGCGGAGCATACCGGACCAATTTTTCTCTCCATGTCCCTGGATTTCGACTGCTCTCTGGACATTCATGCCCGGATCTCACAGCTAGCTAGCTGCTATCCGTGTGACTGTCGGCCTTCGTCGATTCCGGAGCAAACATCAATTGTTCCGGAGCTAGCGGGCTCCGTCAATCACTCCTGAGTTCCATCAATCGCACCTGGGCTGCGGTCGCCTATCCGGACCCGTTTTGCTGCCTTCGCGGAGCCCCACCGGGCCTTCACAACTGGACTGCCGACGTTATCTACCCGAAGGAGTTATTCGGCTGGCTCCTCCGTCGCGACGTTACCTGAACGCCCATCTGCGGCCTGCTAACCGTTAGCTGTCTTACCGGCTGCTATCTGAATAGACAATTGGACAATTATTATTATTATTATTTTTTTTTTTTTTTTTAATTATTTTTTATTATTATTATTATGTTTTCTTCTTGGGCCTCTATAACTATATCTATTGTTTTTATTTTTGTTGTTGTTGTGTGATTTGGATTGATCCCCTCTACCACACGGAACCCCACTAATCTACTGACGGAGCGCAGGAGGTGGCTAACAACAGACCTCCATCCTATGCTAGCTTGCTACCGATGCCCTGGCTAGCTGTCTAAATCACCAACCAACCTCTCCACTCACCGGACCCTTTTGATCACTCGACTAAGCATGCCTCTCCTTAATGTCAATATGTCTTGTCCATTTCTGTTCTGGTTAGTGTTTATTGGCTTATTTCACTGTAGAGCCTCTAGTCCTGCTCACTATACCTTATCCAACCTATTAGTTCCACCACCCACACATGCAATGACATCTCCTGGTTTCAACGATGTTTCTAGAGACAATATCTCTCTCTTCATCACTCAATACCTAGGTTTACCTCCACTGTATTCACATCCTACCATACATTTGTCTGTACATTATACCTTGATGCTATTTTATCGCCCCCAGAAACCTCCTTTTACTCTATGTTCCAGACGTTCTAGACGACCAATTCTCATAGCTTTTAGCCGTACCCTTATTCTACTCCTCCTATGTTCCTCTGGCGATGTAGAGGTGAATCCAGGCCCTGCAGTGCCTAGCTCCACTCCTATTCCCCAGGCGCTCTCTTTTGACGACTTCTGTAACCGTAATAGCCTTGGTTTCATGCATGTTAACATTAGAAGCCTCCTCCCTAAGTTTGTTCTATTCACTGCTTTAGCACACTCTGCCAACCCGGATGTTCTAGCTGTGTCTGAATCCTGGCTTAGGAAGACCACCAAAAACTCAGACATTTTAATTCCAAACTACAACATTTTCAGACAAGATAGAACTGCCAAAGGGGGCGGTGTTGCAATCTACTGCAAAGATAGCCTGCAGAGTTCTGTCCTACTATCCAGGTCTGTACCCAAACAATTTGAACTTCTACTTTTAAAAATCCACCTCTCTAAAAACAAGTCTCTCACCGTTGCCGCCTGCTATAGACCACCCTCTGCCCCCAGCTGTGCTCTGGACACCATATGTGAACTGATTGCCCCCCATCTATCTTCAGAGTTCGTGCTGCTAGGCGACCTAAACTGGAACATGCTTAACACCCCAGCCATCCTACAATCTAAACTTGATGCCCTCAATCTCACACAAATAATCAATGAACCTACCAGGTACCTCCCCAAAACCTTAAACACGGGCACCCTCATAGATATCATCCTAACCAACTTCCCCTCTAAATACACCTCTGCTGTCTTCAACCAAGATCTCAGCGATCACTGCCTCATTGCCTGCATCCGTAATGGGTCAGCGGTCAAACGACCTCCACTCATCACTGTAAAACGCTCCCTGAAACACTTCTGCGAGCAGGCCTTTCTAATCGACCTGGCCGGGGTATCCTGGAAGGATATTGATCTCATCCCGTCAGTAGAGGATGCCTGGATATTTTTTTTTAAATGCCTTCCTAACCATCTTAAATAAACATGCCCCATTTAAGAAATTTAGAACCAGGAACAGATATAGCCCTTGGTTCTCCCCAGACCTGACTGCCCTTAACCAACACAAAAACATCCTATGGCGTTCTGCATTAGCATCGAACAGCCCCCGTGATATGCAGCTGTTCAGGGAAGCTAGAAATCATTATACACGGGCAGTTAGAAAAGCCAAGGCTAGCTTTTTCAAGCAGAAATTTGCTTCCTGCAACACTAACTCAAAAAAGTTCTGGGACACTGTAAAGTCCATGGAGAATAAGAACACCTCCTCCCAGCTGCCCACTGCACTGAAGATAGGAAACACTGTCACCACTGATAAATCCACCATAATTGAGAATTTCAATAAGCATTTTTCTACGGCTGGCCATGCTTTCCACCTGGCTACTCCTACCCCGGACAACAGCACTGCACCCCCAACAGCAACTCGCCCAAGCCTTCCCCATTTCTCCTTCTCCCAAATCCATTCAGCTGATGTTCTGAAAGAGCTGCAAAATCTGGACCCCTACAAATCAGCCGGGCTAGACAATCTGGACCCTTTCTTTCTAAAATTATCTGCTGAAATTGTTGCCACCCCTATTACTAGCCTGTTCAACCTCTCTTTCGTGTCGTCTGAGATTCCCAAAGATTGGAAAGCAGCTGCGGTCATCCCCCTATTCAAAGGGGGGGACACTCTTGACCCAAACTGCTACAGACCTATATCTATCCTACCGTGCCTTTCTAAGGTCTTCGAAAGCCAAGTCAACAAACAGATTACCGACCATTTCGAATCTCACCATACCTTCTCTGCTATGCAATCCGGTTTCAGAGCTGGTCATGGGTGCACCTCAGCCACGCTCAAGGTCCTAAACGATATCTTAACCGCCATCGATAAGAAACATTACTGTGCAGCCGTATTCATTGATCTGGCCAAGGCTTTCGACTCTGTCAATCACCATATCCTCATCGGCAGACTCGACAGCCTTGGTTTCTCAAATGATTGCCTCGCCTGGTTCACCAACTACTTCTCTGATAGAGTTCAGTGTGTCAAATCGGAGGGTCTGCTGTCCGGACCTCTGGCAGTCTCTATGGGGGTGCCACAGGGTTCAATTCTTGGACCGACTCTCTTCTCTGTATACATCAATGAGGTCGCTCTTGCTGCTGGTGAGTCCCTGATCCACCTCTACGCAGACGACACCATTCTGTATACTTCCGGCCCTTCTTTGGACACTGTGTTAACAACCCTCCAGGCAAGCTTCAATGCCATACAACTCTCCTTCCGTGGCCTCCAATTGCTCTTAAATACAAGTAAAACTAAATGCATGCTCTTCAACCGATCGCTACCTGCACCTACCCGCCTGTCCAACATCACTACTCTGGACGGCTCTGACTTAGAATACGTGGACAACTACAAATACTTAGGTGTCTGGTTAGACTGTAAACTCTCCTTCCAGACCCATATCAAACATCTCCAATCCAAAGTTAAATCTAGAATTGGCTTCCTATTTCGCAACAAAGCATCCTTCACTCATGCTGCCAAACATACCCTTGTAAAACTGACCATCCTACCAATCCTCGACTTTGGCGATGTCATTTACAAAATAGCCTCCAATACCCTACTCAACAAATTGGATGCAGTCTATCACAGTGCAATCCGTTTTATCACCAAAGCCCCATATACTACCCACCATTGCGACCTGTACGCTCTCGTTGGCTGGCCCTCGCTTCATACTCGTCGCCAAACCCACTGGCTCCATGTCATCTACAAGACCCTGCTAGGTAAAGTCCCCCCTTATCTCAGCTCGCTGGTCACCATAGCATCTCCCACCTGTAGCACACGCTCCAGCAGGTATATCTCTCTAGTCACCCCCAAAACCAATTCTTTCTTTGGCCGCCTCTCCTTCCAGTTCTCTGCTGCCAATGACTGGAACGAACTACAAAAATCTCTGAAACTGGAAACACTTATCTCCCTCACTAGCTTTAAGCACCAACTGTCAGAGCAGCTCACAGATTACTGCACCTGTACATAGCCCACCTATAATTTAGCCCAAACAACTACCTCTTTCCCAACTGTATTTAATTTTTATTTATTTATTTATTTTGCTGCTTTGCACCCCATTATTTTTTATTTCTACTTTGCACATTCTTCCATTGCAAAACTACCATTCCAGTATTTTACTTGCTATATTGTACTTACTTTGCCATCATGGCCTTTTTTGCCTTTACCTCCCTTCTCACCTCATTTGCTCACATTGTATATAGACTTGTTTATACTGCATTATTGACTGTATGTTTGTTTTTACTCCATGTGTAACTCTGTGTCGTTTTATCTGTCGAACTGCTTTGCTGTATCTTGGCCAGGTCGCAATTGTAAATGAGAACTTGTTCTCAACTTGCCTACCTGGTTAAATAAAGGTAAAATAAAAATAAATAAAAAACCAAGGACTGATCACTCCAATCCACAAAAGTGGAGACAAATTTGACCCCAATAACTACCGGTGGAATATGCGTCGACAGCAGCCTTGGGAAAATCCTCTGCATTATCATTAACAGCAGACTCGTACATTTCCTCAGTGAAAACAAAGTGTGCAAAGCTGTCATCAAGGTAAAGGGTGGCTACTTTGAAGAATATAAAATATCAAATATATTTTGATGTGTTTAACACTTGTTAGGTTACTACATGATTCCATATGTGTTATTTCATAGTTTTGATGTCTTCAATATTATTCTACAATGTAGAAAATAGTAAAACTAAAGAAAAACTCTGGAATTAGTAAGTGTGTCCAACCTTTTGACTGGTACTGTATCTATCAACACATTTGCGAGGGAACTAGAACAGTCTGCAGCACCCGGCCTCACCCTACTAGAATCTGAAGTCAAATGTCTACTGTTTGCTGACGATCTGGTGCTTCTGTCACCAACCAAGGAGGGCCTACAGCAGCACCTAGATCTTCTGCACAGATTCTGCCAGACCTTTGGCACTGACAGTAAATCTCAGTAAGACCAAAATAATGGTGTTACAAAAAAGGTCCAGTCACCAGGACCACAAATACAAATTCCATCTAGACACTGTTGCCCTAGAGCACACAAAAAACTATACATACCTTGGCCTAAACATCAGCGCCACAGGTAACTTCCCTGACAGTAAATCCGCTGTTTGAATGAATGCTTACGAGCCTGCTGCTGCCTACCACCACTCAGTCAGACTGCTCTATCAAATCATAGACTTAATTATAACATAATAACACACAGAAATACGAGCCTTAGGTCATTAATATGGTCAAATCCGGAAACGATCATTTCGAAAACAAAACGTTTATTCTTTCAGTGAAATACGGAACCGTTGGGTATTTTATCTAACGGGTGGCATCCCTGTCTAAATATTGCTGTTACATTGCACAACCTTCAATGTTATGTTATGTCATAAATTATGTAAATTCCTGGCAAAATAATGACGGTCTTTGTTAGGAAGAAACACAGTTCGCAACGAGCCAGGCGTACCAAACTGTTGCATATACCCTGACTCTGCGTGCAATGAACACAAGATAAATGACACAATTTCACCTGGTTAATATTGCCTGCTGACCTGGATTTATTTTAAGTAAATAGGCAGGTCTAAAAAAATTTTACTTCTGTGTATTGATTTTAAGAAAGGCATTGATGTTTATGGTTAGGTACAATTAATGCCCTTTTGTAAATCATCACCCGTTTGGCAAAGTTGAAGTAGGCTGTGATTCGATGATAAATTAATTAAATTAACAGCCAGTTTCCTCGTGGATTGCAGCTACCATGTAGTTTCCTCGTGGATTGCAGCTACCATGTAGTTTCATCATGGATTACAGCCTACCAGTTTCCTCATGGATTGCAGCCTACCAGTTTCCTCATGGATTACAGCCTGCCAGTTTCCTCATGGATTGCAGCCTGCCAGTTTCCTCATGGATTGCAATGTAATCGGCATCCGAAATAGGCAGATTACCGATTGTTGTGAAAACTTGAAATCGCCCCTAATTAATCGGCCAAGGTCGACCTTAAACATCAGCGCCACAGGTAACTTCCACAAAGCTGTGAACGATCTGAGAGACAAGGCAAGAATGGCCTTCTATGCCATCAAAAGGAACATAAAATTTAACATACCAATTAGGATCTGGCAAAAAAAATACTTGAATCAGTTATAGACCCCATTGCCCTTTATGGTTGTGAGGTCTGGGGTCCGGCTCACCAACCAAGAATTCACAAAATGGGACAAACATCAAATTGAGACTCTGCATGCAGAATTCTGCAAAAATATCCTCAGTATATAACATAAAACACCAAAATGCATGCAGAGCAGAATTAGGGCGATTTCCGCTGTCAAAATCCATAAAAGAGCAATTCAATTCTATCTAAAACCACCTAAAAAGAAGCGATTCTCAAACCCTCACTTACAGACAGGTGAACCTGGAAACAAATCCCCTCAGCCAGCTGGTCCTGGGACTCTGTTCACAAACACAAACAGAGCCCCAGGACAGCAGCACAATTAGACCCAACCAAATCATGAGAAAACAAAAAGATAATTACATGAAACATTGGAAAGAATTAACACAAAAACAAAAGCAAACTAGAATGATATTTGACCCTAAACAGAGAGTACACAGTGGCAGAATACCTGACCACTGTGACTGACCCTAAACAGAGAGTACACAGTGGCAGAATACCTGACCACTGTGACTGACCCTAAACAGAGAGTACACAGTGGCAGAATACCTGACCACTGTGACTGACCCTAAACAGAGAGTACACAGTGGCAGAATACCTGACCACTGTGACTGACCCTAAACAGAGAGTACACAGTGGCAGAATACCTGACCACTGTGACTGACCCTAAACAGAGAGTACACAGCAGCAGAATACCTGACCACTGTGACTGACCCTAAACAGAGAGTACACAGTGGCAGAATACCTGACCACTGTGACTGACCCTAAACAGAGAGTACACAGTGGCAGTATACCTGACCACTGTGACTGACCCTAAACAGAGAGTACACAGTGGCAGAATACCTGACCACTGTGACTGACCCTAAACAGAGAGTACACAGTGGCAGAATACCTGACCTCTGTGACTGACCCTAAACAGAGAGAACACAGTGGCAGAATACCTGACCACTGTGACTGACCCTAAACAGAGAGTACACAGTGGCAGAATACCTGACCACTGTGACTGACCCTAAACAGAGAGTACACAGCAGCAGAATACCTGACCACTGTGACTGACCCTAAACAGAGAGTACACAGTGGCAGAATACCTGACCTCTGTGACTGACCCTAAACAGAGAGTACACAGTGGCAGAATACCTGACCACTGTGACTGACCCTAAACAGAGAGTACACAGTGGCAGAATACCTGACCACTGTGACTGACCCTAAACAGAGAGTACACAGTGGCAGAATACCTGACCACTGTGACTGACCCTAAACAGAGAGTACACAGTGGCAGAATACCTGACCACTGTGACTGACCCTAAACAGAGAGTACACAGTGGCAGAATACCTGACCACTGTGACTGACCCTAAACAGAGAGTACACAGTGGCAGAATACCTGACCACTGTGACTGACCCTAAACAGAGAGTACACAGCAGCAGAATACCTGACCACTGTGACTGACCCTAAACAGAGAGTACACAGTGGCAGAATACCTGACCACTGTGACTGACCCTAAACAGAGAGAACACAGCGGCAGAATACCTGACCTCTGTGACTGACCCTAAACAGAGAGTACACAGCGGCAGAATACCTGACCACTGTGACTGACCCTAAACAGAGAGTACACAGTGGCAGAATACCTGACCTCTGTGACTGACCCTAAACAGAGAGAACACAGTGGCAGAATACCTGACCACTGTGACTGACCCTAAACAGAGAGTACACAGTGGCAGAATACCTGACCACTGTGACTGACCCTAAACAGAGAGTACACAGCAGCAGAATACCTGACCACTGTGACTGACCCTAAACAGAGAGTACACAGTGGCAGAATACCTGACCACTGTGACTGACCCTAAACAGAGAGTACACAGCAGCAGAATACCTGACCACTGTGACTGACCCTAAACAGAGAGTACACAGTGGCAGAATACCTGACCTCTGTGACTGACCCTAAACAGAGAGTACACAGCGGCAGAATACCTGACCACTGTGACTGACCCTAAACAGAGAGTACACAGTGGCAGAATACCTGACCTCTGTGACTGACCCTAAACAGAGAGTACACAGTGGCAGAATACCTGACCACTGTGACTGACCCTAAACAGAGAGTACACAGTGGCAGAATACCTGACCACTGTGACTGACCCTAAACAGAGAGTACACAGTGGCAGAATACCTGACCACTGTGACTGACCCTAAACAGAGAGTACACAGTGGCAGAATACCTGACCACTGTGACTGACCCTAAACAGAGAGTACACAGCAGCAGAATACCTGACCACTGTGACTGACCCTAAACAGAGAGTACACAGTGGCAGAATACCTGACCACTGTGACTGACCCTAAACAGAGAGTACACAGCAGCAGAATACCTGACCACTGTGACTGACCCTAAACAGAGAGTACACAGCAGCAGAATACCTGACCACTGTGACTGACCCTAAACAGAGAGTACACAGTGGCAGAATACCTGACCACTGTGACTGACCCTAAACAGAGAGTACACAGGGGCAGAATACCTGACCACTGTGACTGACCCTAAACAGAGAGTACACAGTGGCAGAATAGCCCTGTCTGACTCTGCTGTGGCCTGACTCTGCTGTGGCGTGACTCTGCTGTGGCCTGACTCTGCTGTGGCCTGACTCTGCTGTGGCCTGACCCTGCTGTGGCCTGACCCTGCTGTGGCCTGACCCTGTTGTGGCCTGACTCTGCTGTGGCCTGACTCTGCTGTGGCCTGACTCCGCTGTGGCCTGACTCCGCTGTGGCCTGACTCCGCTGTGGCCTGACTCCGCTGTGGCCTGACTCTGCTCCGAGGCCTGACTCTGCTCCGAGGCCTGACTCTGCTCCGAGGCCTGACTCTGCTCCGAGGCCTGACTCTACTCCGAGGCCTGACTCTGCTGTGGCCTGAGTCTGCTCCGAGGCCTGACTCTGCTGTGGCCTGACTCTGCTCCGAGGCCTGACTCTGCTCCGAGGCCTGACTCTGCTGTGGACTGACTCTGCTCCGAGGCCTGACTCTGCTGTGGCCTGACTCTGCTGTGGCCTGACTCTGCTGTGGCCTGACTCTGCTCCGAATAAAAAAATTAAAAAAATAATAAGTGCACTACATATGGAATAGGGTGCCATTTGGGACGCAAGCTTGGTATATTGGCTGTAAACTCTCTCAGTTTTCTGTTACCATCACCATCCTATTCCCTATGTCATGCACTACTGTTGACACACTGGGTCTGTACTATAGGGTGCACTATAGGGGGATGTATTATAGGATGGTGTACTATAGGGTGGTGTACTATAGGGTGGTGTACTATAGGGTGGTGTACTATAGGGGGATGTACTATAGGGTGGTATACTATAGGGTGGTGTACTATAGGGTGGTGTACTATAGGGTGGTGTACTATAGGGGGATGTACTATAGGGTGGTGTACTATATGGGGACGTACTATAGAGTGGTGTACTATAGGGGGATGTACTATAGGGTGGTGTACTATAGGGTGGTGTACTATAGGGGGGTGTACTATAGGGTGGTGTACTATAGGGGGGTGTACTATAGGGGGATGTACTATAGGGTGGTGTACTATAGGGGGGTGTACTATAGGGTGGTGTACTATAGGGTGGTGTACTATAGGGTGGTGTACTATAGGGTGGTGTACTATAGGGGGATGTACTATAGGGTGGTGTACTATAGGGTGGTGTACTATAGGGTGGTGTACTATAGGGTGGTGTACTATAGGGTGGTGTACTATAGGGTGGTGTACTATAGGGGGGTGTACTATAGGGGGTGTACTATAGGGTGGTGTACTATAGGGGGATGTACTATAGGGGGGTGTACTATAGGGGGATGTATTATAGGATGGTGTACTATAGGGGGGTGTACTATAGGGTGGTGTACTATAGGGTGGTGTACTATAGGGGGATGTACTATAGGGTGGGGTACTATAGGGTGGTGTACTATAGGGTGGTGTACTATAGGGGGGTGTACTATAGGGGGTGTACTATAGGGTGGTGTACTATATAGTGTACTATAGGGTGGTGTACTATAGGGTGGTGTACTATAGGGTGATGTACTATAGGGTGGTGTACTATAGGGTGGTGTTCTATAGGGTGGTGTACTATAGGGTGGTGTACTATAGGGTGATGTACTATAGGGGGATGTACTATAGGGTGGTGTTCTATAGGGTGGTGTACTATAGGGTGGTGTACTATAGGGTGGTGTACTATAGGGTGTACTATAGGGTGGTGTACTATATAGTGTACTATAGGGTGGTGTACTATAGTGTACTATAGGGTGGTGTACTATAGTGTACTATAGGGTGGTGTACTATATAGTGTACTATAGGGTGGTGTACTATATAGTGTACTATAGGGTGGTGTACTATAGGGTGGTGTACTATAGGGTGATGTACTATAGGGTGATGTACTATAGGGTGGTGTACTATAGGGTGGTGTACTATAGGGTGGTGTACTATATGGTGGTGTACTATAGGGTGGTGTACTATAGGGAGGTGTACTATAGGGTGGTGTACTATATGGTGGTGTACTATAGGGTGTACTATAGGGTGGTGTACTATATAGTGTACTATAGGGTGGTGTACTATAGGGTGGTGTACTATAGGGTGGTGTACTATAGGGTGGTGTACTATAGGGTGGTGTACTATAGTGTACTATAGGGTGGTGTACTATAGGGTGGTGTACTATATAGTGTACTATAGGGTGGTGTACTATAGTGTACTATAGGGTGGTGTACTATAGGGTGGTGTACTATAGGGTGGTGTACTATATAGTGTACTATTGGGTGGTGTACTATAGTGTACTATATGGTGGTGTACTATAGGGTGTACTATAGGGTGGTGTGCTATATAGTGTACTATAGGGTGGTGTACTATAGTGTACTATAGGGTGGTGTACTATAGGGTGGTGTACTATAGGGTGGTGTACTATATAGTGTACTATAGGGTGGTGTACTATAGGGTGGTGTACTATAGGGTGGTGTACTATAGTGTACTGTAGAGTGTACTATAGGGTGGTGTACTATATAGTGTACTATAGGGTGGTGTACTATAGGGTAGTGTACTATAGGGTGGTGTACTATATAGTGTATAATAGGGTGGTGTACTATAGTGTACTATAGGGTGGTGTACTATATAGTGTACTATAGGGTGGTGTACTATAGGGTAGTGTACTATAGGGTGGTGTACTATAGGGTGGTGTACTATAGTGTACTATAGGGTGTACTATAGGGAATAGAATGCCATATGACTAGGTACCCCCCTCTCCCTTTCCATAGGGGCTGCAGGTAGCCTAGTGGCTAAGAGCGTTGGGCCAGTAACCCGGAAAGTTCGCTGGTTAGAATCCCCAAACCGACTAGGTGAAACGTCTGCCGATGCGCCCTTGAGCAAAGGCACTTCACCCTAATAGCTCTTGTCAGTTGCTCTCGGGAAGAGCGTCGACTACAACGTAAATGTAAAATGGGACCCAGATTCCTTTATATTACCTAATGTGAAAGTTCTGAATGTTGACGTTCTTGTAAGGAGCAGTCTTTCTCTGGCACCACAGAAGAAGACCCTCTTTAGCTGATGTTTCTGTGGGTGAAAACAAATCAACAAGAAGTTAGTTAGTTCGGGTTCGGCGTCACTACAGACCCTGGTTTGATTCCCGGGCTGTATCACAACCAGCGGTGTTGGGGAGTCCCATAGGGCGGCGCACAATTGGCACGGCTTCGTCCGGGTTAGGGCGGCAGGGTAGCCTAGTGGTTAGAGCGTTGGACTAGTAACCGAAAGGTTGCAAGTTCAAATCCCCGAGCTGACAAGGTACAAAATCTGTCGTTCTGTCCCTGAACAGGCAGTTAACCCACTGTTCCTAGGCCGTCATTGAAAATAAGAATTTGTTCTTAACTGACTTGCCTAGTTAAATAAAGGTAAAATAAAAATTGTAAAATAAAAATGTGTTCTTTTAACTGACACGCCTAGTTAAATAAACTTAAACATAAATAATAACAATGTGTCATTGTCTTAAATGGCACACTATTCCCAAGGGGCCCTTGTCTAAAGTAGTGCACTACATAGGGAATAGGGGTGCCATTTAAGACTCATTTTAACCTGGACTGTCTCTATTTAACCCGTTTGAACTAATCACATTTAACCAGTCTGAATGAATCACATTGTGGTTTTCAAATCAGAGTGGTAGTCATGTGTCACCTCTGAAACATCTGAAACATCTCTGAAACACCTCAAACATCTCTGAAACATCTCAAGCATCTCTGAAACATCTCTGGAACATCTCAAACATCTCTGAAACATCTCAAACATGTCAGGTCTCCATTATAAAGGAAGATTTGTTTTAATTAGATCGAAACACTAGTAGGAAGAATGTCGGTAATCGTTGCCATCGACAGAGTCCCTTCAGCCGACCCGAGAAAGACATCGACATCCTGGTACCTTCCACAGAGATGTCCTGGATGGCGAAGCGAAGGATTATGGTCCAGATCATTCCCAGGGTCATTTTAGCGTTGCCGTCGACGATCTCTGCAGAAGAGGAGAGGAGAGGAGAGGAGAGGAGAGGAGAGGAGAGGAGAGGAGAGGAGAGGAGAGGAGAGGAGAGGAGAGGAGAGGAGAGGAGAGGAGAGGAGAGGAGAGGAGAGAGACCATGTTGTTGTGAGTTTATATTTACAGTTTACTGTTTCACAGTATAGCAGATCCACTGCTGGTGAACAGGATAACACTGTTGGCCTGAGTTCATTTACAGAAGTTCTGGATCAATCCGTCAATAGTTTGTCTGTGGTGATCAGGCAGCATCAAACTAGCAGACTATTTTGAGTCATTGCTGTCCGATGTTGTTGTTGATGATGTGAACCCTCTCCTCCTACTCTCTCTAGGTCACCCTGCCGCTCCTCTCCTCCCCAAATGAATCATATGTTTCTACCTCCTAATCTCAGAAAACACAGCTAGGATACACAGTGTATGTGTTAGACAGTCACTGAACTGAACTGGGGCGGCAGGTAGCCTAGTGGTTAGAGCGTTGGACTAGTAAACCAAAGGTTTCTAGATTGAATCCCAGAGCTGACAAAATCTGTCGTTCTGCCCCTGAACAAGGCACTGTTCCTAGGACCCTGTTCCCCAGGACCCTGTTCCCTAGGACCCTGCTCCCTGTTCCCTAGGACCCTGTTCCCTAGGACCCTGCTCCCTAGGACCCTGTTCCCCAGGGCCATGTTCCCTAGGACCCTGTTCACTAGGACCCTGCTCCCTAAGACCCTGTTCCCTAGGACCCTGCTCCCTAGGACCCTGCTCCCTAGGACCCTGCTCCCCAGGACCCTGTTCCATAGGACCCTGTTCCCTAGGACCCTGCTACCTAGGACCCTGCTTCCTAGGACTATGTTCCCCAGGATCCAGCTCCCTTTTCCCTATGACCCTTCTCCCTAGGACCCTGTTCCCTAGGACCCTGTTCCTAGGACCCTGTTCCCTAGGACCCTGTTCCCTAGGACCCTGCTCCCTAGAACCCTGTTCCCTACACCCTGCTCCCTAGCACCCTGTTCCCTAGGACCCTGCTCTGTAGGACCCTCCTCCCTAGGACCCTGCTCCCTAGGACCCTGTTCCCTAGGACCCTGCTCCCTAGGACCCTGCTCCCTAGGACCCTGCTCCCTAGGACCCTGTTCCCTAGGACCCTGTTCCCTAGGACCCTGTTCCCTAGGACCCTACTCCCAAAGACACTGTTCCCTAGGACCCTGCTCCCTACTTCCTATTCCCTAGGACCCTGCTCCCTAGCACCCTGTTCCCTAGGACCCTGTTTCCTAGGACCCTGCTCCCTGGGACCCTACTCCCAAAGACACTGTTCCCTAGGACCCAGCACCCTGTTCCATAGGATGCTGCTCCGTAGGATCCTGTTCCCTAGGACTCTGTTCCCTAGGACCCATAGACATATTCTATACATGCTCCCAAAAATGTAATGGGTAAAGCATCTATAAAGTGTGCAAGGGTCTCTGGTCAAATGCAGTGCACTCAATAGGGAATAGGGAGGCATTTTGGACGAAACCACCCTGTCTCCTGTCACTAACCCCTTACCCCCACCACCTCACATGGCCCTCTGCCTGCCCTGCCGCCTTCCATGAGCTGTAGCCTCTGTTATTAGTTTCCACAGCCTGAACTACTGCCCCCACCCCTCGTCCAGTCAAACTGCCTTCTAACAAGCCTAGGCCTAACTGTATCCAGCCCCCTGTCCTGGCCCCGGCTCCCTCCCCAGTCCCAGGGCAGCAAGGGTCCAAGAGGGGATTCCAATTGGCTTAATCTGTCTGGAATGCAAGTCTGGTTTAGGCTTTTTTATTTTGGCTTCGCTGTGGATTAACCCCAGGAGAAGAAGAGAGGGCGAGAGAGAGAAAGAGATAGAGAGAGATAGGGGGAGGGAGAGAGACAGAGGCAGAGACAGAGAGAGAGAGACAGACAGAGAGAAAGATGGGGAGAGGGGGGGGGGGGAGAGCAGAAACCAAGACAATCATCAAGGAAATCAGAAATACAGACATTGTCATCCTACAAGAACATGGTATAGAGGAGACGGACCCACTGGTTGCCCTCTAGGTTACAGAGAGCTGGTAGTCCCATCCACCCAAACTACCAGGTGTGAAACAGGGAAGAGACTCAGAGGGTATGCTAATTTGGTATAGAGCAGACCTAACTCATTCCATTAAATAATCAAATTAATCAAAACAGGAACATTTTACATCTGGCTAGAAATTAATAAGGAAATTATCTCAACAGAGAAAATGTCCTCATGTGTGCTACCAAGAGTATATCCCCCCACTAGAATCCCCATACTTAACGAAGACAGCTTCTCCATCCTGGAGGGGGAAATCAATCATTTCCAGGCCCAGGGACATGTACTAGTCTGTGGAAGCTAAATGCCAGAACTGAACAAGAACCTGACACCATCAGCACACAGGGGGACAAACACCTAACTGGAGGTGACAGCATTCCTTCCTCCATATGCCCCCTAGTCACCCCTAGTCACCACTATGACAACATAACCAACAACAACGGGTCACAACTCCTGCACCTCTGTCGCACGCTGGGTATGTACAGTTTAAGTCGGAAGTTTACATTCACCTTAGCCAAATACATTTAAACTCAGTTTCACAATTCCTGACATTTAATCCTAGTAAAATTCCCTGTTTTAGGTCAGTTAGGATCACCACTTGATTCTAAGAATGTGAAATGTCAGAATAATAGTAGTGAGAATGATTTATTTCAGCTTTTATTAATTTCATCACATTCCCAGTGGGTCAGAAGTTTACATACACTCAATTAGTATTGGTAGCATTGCCTGTAAATTGTTTAACTTGGGCTCAAACGTTCGGGTAGCCTTCCACAAGTGTCCCACAATAAGTTGGGTGAATTTCGGCCCATTCCTCCTGACAGAGCTGGTGTAACTGAGTCAGGTTTGTAGGCCTCCTTGCTCGCACACGCTTTTTTAGTTATGTCCACAAATTTTCTATGGGATTGAGGTCAGGGCTTTGTGATGGCTACTCCAATACCTTGACTTTGTTGTCCTTGAAGCCATTTTGCCACAACTTTGGAAGTATGCTTGGGATCATTGTCCATTTGGAAGACCCATTTGCGACCAAGCTTTAACTTCCTGACTGATGTCTTGAGATGTTGCTTCAATATATCCACAATTTTCCACCCTCATGATGCCATCTATTTTGTGAAGTACACCAGTCCCTCCTGCAGCAAAGCACGCCCACAACATGATGCTGCCACCCCCGTGCTTCACGGTTGGGATGGTGTTCTTCGGCTTGCAAGCCTCCCTCTTTTTCCTCCAAACATAACAATGGTCATTATGGCCAAACAGTTCTATTTTTGTTTCATCAGACCAGATGACATATCTCCAAAAAAGTATGATATTTGTCCCCATGTGCAGCTGCAAACCGTAGTCTGGCATTTTTTATGGCGGTTTGGAGCAGTGGCTTCTTCCTTGCTGAGTGGCCTTTCGGGGTTTTGTCAATATAGGACTCGTTTTACTGTGAATATAGATACTTAGTACCTGTTTCCTTCAGCATCTTCACAAGGTCCTTGCTGTTGTTCTGGGATTGATTTGCACTTTTCGCACCAAAGTACGTTC